>NC_143147.1:64840227-64991521 GCF_059928025.1 Delphinapterus leucas | reverse complement strand
GCTCCCCGCTAGAATACCTGTCACCTGGCTCACCCAACGTCTTCCAGGGCTCAGCTGAGCTGTCACTTCTTCCAGTAAAGCTGCTTTAGCCCGGGTGAGACCTCCCGACCACCTCCTGCCCGACCCCCAGCACTGTGGACGCCCTTGCTCCCAGCAGGCACTGGCTCTGTCATTCTACCACTGCCGGCTCGGCCTGTCATCTTCCCACTGAACTATGAGCTTCCGGAGGGCTCCAAAGGGCCTGTCACCGCTGAATCCCGTCCAGCAGTGCGTGGCACAGTCGATCCTCAAACACCTGTTGAAAGGCCAACACCTCCCTCCCACCCCCCACCTCCACCCCAGCCCCTGGGTTGCTCCCTTTCTGCCCTCCTGAGCCCAAGGACAAGGTCACTTCAGCCTACGGCCGGGCTCCAGGGCTCCCAGCCTGACCTCTCTGTGCCCTCTAACCCCCTCCCCTCGCTCTCGTTCTTTGTTCCTTGTCCTGCTGGTGATGCCCAGCCAGATGGTCCCCCCCAACCCCCAGGCAGTCATAGCGCTTGTCGCTCCAGGACAGGGGAGGGTGGCGAGACACCGGGGCTCACCTGCCACACAGGTGAGCCCGGCTGGGCGGACTCAGGTGAGGACTCCTGAAAGGCCTTGAGATGACCCACTACAGTCGGTCAGCTCCCCCTCCTCTCTCTCCTCCTTCCCCCCAGACCCTCAGGGAAGTTCGCTTCCCCTACCTCTGAGCCGGCCCCTCGCTCCTGCCCATGCCCTGGGATCTGACGTCTAAACAATTAAGTCACGGAACAGCTAGACCAGGTTTTGGCAAACGTTTTCCATAAAGGTCCAGACAGCAAAGGTTCTCAGCTTCATGACTGACACGGTCTTGGTCCCAGCTTCTCAGCTCCACCTTCGCAGTGGTAGGAAAGCAGCAGTAGACCGTATGTAAACAAATGGGCATGGCTGTGTCCCAATAAAACTTTATATATAAAAACAAGTGGTGGGCCAGATTTGGGCCATAGTCTGCTGACGCCTAAACTAGACACGTGAAAAGTACTGGCCTTAGGGTCATCCCCTCCACATCGCTCCAGGAGAGAGTCACCATATGTGACCCTCTGGGCCAGCCATGGGCTCCCAGGCCAACGTTGGGGAAAACTCTCTTTGGCTAAACAAGAGAAAAGGAGGATGGAGTGAGTCGGCCTCAGACACGTTCGGCATAGAAGAAAATCAAACCAGGTTTCTAAGGCACTCTTGGTACTGGAGAATCCCTCGGGCTTCTGCTGCCACCAGGGCAGTGAAGCAAGAATAGAAAGGGTCCACATCTTCAACCTGCCTGCAGTTCAGCTCCTGGCTCTGGTCACAGAATCCTGTGTTCTTCAGCTCTTCCATTTTCCAGATGAGAAAACAAGTTCACTGAAGCAAAGTGACTTATCCAGATGTATGTGCCTAAGAGCAGAGCTGGGCTGGAAGCCGGTCTCCTGGTCCAGTGCTCTCTCTACTCCATGCCAGGCCTCTTTCTGGCCTTCGGTGGGTAGCATCTCCGGTCAGTTACCCTCCCCACTTCTGGCTGAAAGAGACCAGAGAAAGGAGAAGCCTGGCCGCTGCCTCAAGAAGATTCCTATATTACCCTGGAGCAGATTCTGACACTGCTGACACTTTAGCCAGAGAATTCTCTGCTGTGGGAGCCGTCCTGCACATTATAAGATGTTCTGCTGCATCCCTGGTGTCTACCTACCAGATGCCAGTAGCATCCCTCCCCTGCTTGTGACAACCAAAATGTCTCCAGACATGCCAAGTGTCCCCTGGGAGGCAACCCTGCCCTGGAGTGAGCGCGCACATGTGAAAATAAAACATATAGTAATCACCAGGTGAACAGAAAAACAAACAAATTTAAAAAAAGGAAAGAAAGAAAACTGAAAAAAAGAAAGAATAAAAAAGAGAGGGAGGAGGGGCTTCCCTGGTGGCGCAGTGGTTGAGAGTCCGCCTGCCGATGCAGGGGACACGGCTGCGTGCCCCGGTCCGGGAAGATCCCACATGCCGTGGAGTGGCTAGACCCGTGAGCCATGGCCGCTGAGCCTGCACGTCCAGAGCCTGTGCTCTGCAACGGGAGAGGCCACAACAGTGAGAGGCCCACATACCGCAAAAAAAAAAAAAAAAAAGAGAGAGAGGGAGGGAGGGAGGGAAGGAGGGAAGGGAGGGAACTTAAAGGATCAGAACTGTGGGATCAGTGATATGAAGCTCCAGAGTTGCGTAAGGGTTTCAAAGTAACGGCAGGAATCCCCAGAGCCAGTAAGCGGCAGGCACTGTGGTTTCCCTGATCTTAAGTGCTTATTAAAAAGAACAGAAAGGGAAACCGCAGGCCCAGCTGCCCAGGGCTCGGCAGAGATGGTGCAGACCCCTGTGGCCACCGGCAGGGACCAGGCATCCTGGCCATCGTGGCTACAGGACAGAAGGGCCCCCACCCCTGGCACGTCCTCAAGGGTAGAGCTCGAGATCTGGATAAGAGGGGCCGGCAGGGAGGTGCCTAGGCCCCTGCACAGCCGCACAGCCCAGGAAGGTAGAGCAGGTCCGGCCAGTGCTTATCTGCCCTCTGTGGTCTCGCTCCCTGAGGGTGTGGGAACGAGGCTTTGCGGCTTGTGAGAAACCAAACCCTCTTCAGTATCCAGCATGAAAATGTCCCGAGTCCTGAGAGCCGGGGCCCAGACGGAGGCCCCCACTGGTCCCCCAGCCCAGCAAGGAGGGGCTGCAGCAGCCCTGGGGCCCTACAGCTAGAGCTCAGGCTGGACAGGCCGGGCTTCAGGGCTGGCAAGAGCTCACTCACCGGGTTGTTTTAAATCCTTGGTTTCATGGTACCCTCATGACACTGTCACCCTAAGCTTTGAACAGAGGGCAATTTGGGGGTGAGGAGGTGGAACTCTGAGTATAAGTACGAGCAGGTTCCCTGGGCCAGTCCTGGGGGAAGTTTGGGGGGGACCTGAGCACCCACCCGGAAAGGGACTGTGCACAGAGAGCCGCGGCTTCGGGAGGGGGCGTGGCTAAGCCCTGTGACCCAGCTCTGGGGAAGTGGCTAAAACAGGCCGCCAGGTGACAGGCAGCCGCTCCCCACAGCCCGCCCTGGGGGGGACTCCCCGACCCTGCCACCCCGGAAACCACATCCCCCTTTCCTGGCAGAGCAAGGGAAAATGGAGCAGCAACTCGCATCTCTCCAGCCTCTGCCGGAATCAGATTCCGCTACCCTTGGCCCACTGACCACAGGACATTCCCGTAAGCCAGGGGCGACGAGCCCTCCCCGCAAGGCCAGGCCCCCGGTTGCAACGACACCAAGCACACCCTCAGCTCAGCTCAGCTCAGCTCAGCTCAGCTCAGCTCCCGGGACGGGAGGGGACAGCCCTGGCCTGGACCCTTCCTCATCCTCCCCGGCGGGCCGTCCAGAGAGCGCTGCCCTCCCACCTCAGCCCAGCAGCTCCCAGACAGACCCGAGCTCTCCCGGGGAAGCCAGGCAGGGCTCCCGCCGTGCAGCTGACCTGGAACCTCACCCTGGCACACAGAGCACACATGCCTCAATGGCCACTGCCACGGCCACCGGGCAGCCAGCCCCTCCATCACCATGCCCCCTTCTCACCACCCACCCCGTCCGATTCCAGCCCCCAGCAACGCGGCATTTGACACGATGACTTCGGTCGTGGCTTGGACTGGATACAAGTGGCTTCGTTCCCTTATTCACTCACTCACTCACTCCCTCACTCACTGACTTACTGCACACCCACCAATTTCCCCATAACTCCTCTGGGCCCTGGAGACAGAGCAGTGAAAATAACGAGGCGGATGAGCCCAGACTTCCTGGGCACACTTGTGGTGTGAGTGTGGGTGGGTGGGCGACGGGGCTGTAAACAAGCGAATAAAACAGAATCTTGTAGTCCTCAGGGTCAAGCGGGTAACGAGGGAGGGTGAGAGCGGGAGTTACGGGCTGTGGGAGGCCCCTCTGAGAACCGAGTGACGAGAAGGAACCAGGCACGCCAAGAACATGCGAGCTGTGGGGACAGCACGTGCAAAGGCCCTGAGGCGGGAACAAGCTTGTGTTTGAGGAACGGAATGAAAACCCAGGGGCCAGGTCACACACGGCCCTCACAGGGAGCCCAGGCCGGAGTTCGGATGGCGTTCTAGGTACCAAAGGAAACCTCCCTAAGCAGGAAGCCATCCCGTCTGTGTGTTTGGAGGTTCCCATGGCAGTGGCTGGATTGGAGGCATGGAGGAGGGGAAGCAGGAATTCAGGGCAGAGGATGGGGGCCAGGACGAGGGTGTGGTTAAGGAGATGGACAGAGTGGGGCACATCCAGGGCAGGTTTTGGAGCTGGAGACACCAGGAGCTGAGGGCCCGGAGAGGGGAGGAGAGGGAGGGCGGACTCAAAGGGGAGCTCGAGCCCAGGAGTCCTCTGCCAGGGGTGCGTCTCAGCCGGCAGGCCAGGGACCTTTCCCTCGGGGTGTAACCAACTTTCTGCCACCAGGAAGAACTTGACTTTGCCAAAACGGGGGAAGCATTCTGCTACACAACACCCGTCAGCTGGAACAACTGTGCAGGAAACGCAGTGCGACGCGGGCCACGATGCCCTATGAGAGGTTAGGGGCTCTGGCTTCTGTCGCCAGAGAAAGATCCAGCGCTTTCTGGAATGCTCCCCAGTCCTATCCTGTGAAGATAAGGAATCCCAGAGAAAGGGGAAGACTGTTTCATTCCAACAGCTGATGGGCAGCACAGGGAAAGGATGAGAACCGTGGGTGCTTTGATGCACAGTTACACACAACAGGAGGAACTTCAGTGGGTGCTGTGTGGTTATTTTTAGCTGACTTCAGTATATTTAGAATCTTTTAGTTCCTTCACTAACACTGCCACAAGCCCTCTCATATCTGAAAGTGCGCCGTTTGCACCAGGGTGGTAGGAAGCACCGTCTTAAAATAATCTGAGCCTGAATATCCACATTTAAATTAAAAAAAAAAAAAAAAAAAAAAAAAAAAAGCCCAGGATAGAAACGGGAAATATCACTATTATAACTCCTGTACTACTTGTGTATCTGTGTCAAATATCGCCTTAAAATACCTGGGTGTGGAGCAACCCCACTCATAGATAGAGAGGATCAGAGATTTGCCCTGGGTCATGGATGGAAGGCTTTATTCCCACACCTGGGCTCCAGCCACTAAAATAGCCCCGCAGGACCCAAAGTACAGGGGCCTCCACACATCAAAACGGGGAGCGTGTAATTTATGCACACACACACGTGTATCTTTTATAGCTTATATATATGGCTATTGTCAATCCATGCAGCAACGAATATGTTTCAGTTTTCCTTCTTTTAAAGAAAGTCAATATGTGACATAGAAGTTCTGGTGTTTTCTTATCACATCTCAGTGGATTTTTTTGCACACCCCTGCGGGTGCCACAATACGGTACCCATGATGTCACGTGACTCCCACGGAGGCATCCACGATGCCTTCAACTTCAGAGGTTCCTAAGACTGAGACGGAGGACACCCAGAGATTATCCAGCCCGGTGGCGGGCTACTAGGGTGGAGAAAAGTACTTGCCCAAGGCCAAGAAGCTGGTGAGGGGCCCAGATGGCACCGGCACCCAGGTCCCCTGTCTCCCAATCTCTAAAGTTCCTTTGCAGATACCATGGGGGTTGACTCACTGCCAGGCACCGGGCTAGACCTTCTTGTGTCTGTTACCATCTTGGTGGCACTGAGCTTGGAAAGGCGAGGGGAAGGACTTCCCTCCCACCCAACAGCAGGTACTAGGTGCCACCGGGCAGGGAGAGTGGTACAAAGCCAGGGACCAGGGCTTCCCTGGTGGTGCAGTGGTTAAGAATCCGCCTGCCAATGCAGGGGGCACGGGTTTGAGCCCTGGTCTGGGAAGATCCCACATGCCGCGGAGCAACTAAGCCCGTGTGCCACAACTACTGAGCCTGTGCTCTAGAGCCCATGAGCCACAACTACTGAGCCCGTGAGCCACAACTACTGAAGCCCGTGTGCCTAGAGCCCGTGCTCCGCAACAGAGAAGCCACCGCAATGAGAAGCCCGTGCACCGCAACGAAGAGTAGCCCCCGCTCGCCGCAACTAGAGAAAGCCCGCGCGCAGCAACGAAGACCCAACGCAGCCAAAAATAAATAAATAATTAATTAATTAATTTTAAAAGAAGAGAAAAAACAGGGAGCAAATGCTGCTCAGAGACAGTGGTCCCAGGACAGGGTGGTCTTGGGGCATCGGCAATTCCGGCAGGTTCTTTGAGTAGACTTTCAGTCAAGAATGATTCAGGAGTGCCCGCGGTGGGAAACCTGCCCTATGGAACTATTTCAAAGCAGAAAAAAGTCCCTGACACAGACAGTCACTGAAGCCTTATTCATAATAGCAAGAGACTGGAAACAACCTAACACCCAACAAGAAGAAAATGGTTGAGAAAACTAGGAGCCATTAACTCAACAGATTATCCTGCAGGCGTGAAATGCAGGGTCAGCGAAGACCACGCAGGACGTGGAAAACTGTTTACCAGACGACATCGAGTGGAAGGAAAAAAGGCAGAATTTAGGCTTGTTTACACAGTGATCACAAACTACACACACATACACATTCACGAATAAACGCAAAAGGGCAGGCAGAGAGATTCAGGAGTGATGTCAGGCTTGAGAGGAAAACGAGCTTCTTCCTTTTTAAGTTTCCTTTAATGTGGTAGCGCTGTTTGGATAATAATAATAGTAAAAATCCCAAAGCATCAAAGGCTTAAGGAAAAAAATCTTAATTTCCAAACCAGCTTTAAACTCTCAAGTTCTCAGGGTCCAGCAGCTGCAGCCCATACAAGGCGCCAGGTGGGGGCCGGGCGGGGGAGCGTAGGGCTCAGACCACACACTCTCATATCGAAAAATCTCCCGTCGAGGTCTGTTCTCTTTCTCTCCCGTCCCCCTAAATCTGCATCTACCCCAGATGGACAAGTTTATCACATCCTCGTTTTATTTTTAAGTTGCTTGGGAGGAGAAAGTAGGCAATCTATTATAAAACCTGGTGGCAGGGGAAATAGGGAGCTTAGGACCCCCCAAAAGAACCAGCTTCCCAACAGCTGCTTGAGCCCCCGCAACTGAGCAGATGAAAAATAACGATCCCCGCACCCCCACCCCGGAGAATGGCCAATTTCCAGCGACACTGAGGCCCTAAGCTGGAGGCCAGCCTCCCTCCCACATGGCCTCCACTGGGCAGGTGAAGGTTCGGTCTCTGCTGCTTCCACCGCCCCGGCTCAGCTCTCCTGATGGCTACAAAGGAGCAGAGGAAACGAGAAGGGGCGGGGGTCACACAAGGCCTCCCCCGTGCTCCAGCCACTGGCTGCCCGTGACCACCAGTAAGGCAGAAATGGCAGCGCTGTCAGCAGTTCTCATTGATTGGGTGCCTGCTGCACGCCAGGCATTGCGCGGACTTCGTTAAATTTGTGCCTCTGACCCTGCAAGGAGGGTGTCACGATTGCCTCCATCGTAAAGAGAAACTGAGGCTCACATGGAACGAATGCCCTCGCTCACTCTCCCAGCTACTAAATGGTGGTGTGAGCCCGTTTCTGGCAGACCTTGGAGCACAAGCTTTTCTGTATGAGGCGATGCTCTCTAGCTTATTCAGATGTCGGCAGCCGAGAACACGGCACATGGACGGAGGCATGGGGGTAGGGTGGGATTAGGGAGGCTGTTCATCTAAGATAAGACCTTGGGACCAAGACTCTCTTGACTGACTCCCCCATCAGAGACCTGCTCCCAGGGATGGTTCGGATGGGCTCCTCCTTACACAAGATCTCATCCCAGCTTCCTGCTCTGAGGACCCTCCCAATGTTCTGATCCCCCGGGAGATGAGAGGTGGGGAGGACCACCCTGAAGCAGAAGCCAGGGCTCGCCCAGCAAAGTTAAAAGAGTGGGCACGGGCTTCCCTGGTGGCGCAGTGGTTGGGAGTCCGCCTGCCGATGCAGGGGACGCGGGTTCGTGCCCCGGTCCGGGAGGATCCCACGTGCCGCGGAGCAGCTGGGCCCGTGAGCCATGGCCGCTGGGCCTGCGCGTCCGGAGCCTGTGCTCCGCAGCGGGAGAGGCCACAGCAGTGAGAGGCCCGCCTACCGCAAAAAATAAAAAAATAAAAATTAAAAAATTTGGAATATACTGGGTTAAAGAAAGTGTTCGTTTCACCTATCTCTTGTTACTTTCTAAAATGTATCTATTCAAACTGTAAATTCTGTAAGGGACTTGTGTGCTACTTCTCTGGGATTGTGCTGAGTTAGACATGTTCCCTCTTTTTTAATACAAGCAGCACTTTCCATTGTAGAGGGATGAATAAAGCCAACCATTGTTTATGTTTGAGTGAAAATAGTTACATGTTCATAACTAACGCTACACTGTTTTAGATTAAGTCCTAAGAGCCTCAGTTTTACATCCAGCAGACCACTGATGAACGCTAGGTTGTTTCAGTTTTGTTCAAACGCTGTAACAAACAGCCTTCCAGCTAAGTCTGTCCAAGTCCTTACTTCTGGAGGATACCTACTTATAAGTGAGTAAAATTACTTTTGTTTCTTCTTCCTAACTTGTTCTCCAGAAGGTTTTACCAAGTTGCAGTCTCACCAACACAGGGTGATGGTGTCCAACAATAGGTGTTACTGTGTCCTCAGCTGAATTGAAAACAACAAAACCACAATCAGCACCACGCTCAAACTTATAATTTTCATTCCTTCTATTACTAAGAGGGTGAGCATTTAAAAAAAATATCATCTCCCCTGTGAACTGCTTGTTGAAGGCTTCTGCACGTTTTCTGCACGGGGGCAAGGCGGCTTCACCTTTTCCAATGGGTTTGTATGACTTAAAATATGAAGGCTCTTAAAAATGTTGACTATGTTTTGCAAATATTCCTGCAAATGTATCATAGGCCCATTTTCCATGTGGTGATTTTGTTGTTTTCTTTTCCATAGAGTGCTTATTAATTTTTACACGGTCAAATCTGTTGTACAATGTCTGGCTTTAGTACTATGAAGCAAAGACCTCCCCCACTCCCAAGTTTTATGAAAATATTCACTCCTTCTAAAACGACTAGGTAAGGTAATAATGAAAAACTACTCATGGAGAAAAATTACTCAAAGGAAATACAAAGATGTCTGTGGCTTACCTATTTTAAATGACCCACAATTTTATAAGAAATTAAAAATATAACAGTAAAGTTCGTTACTGGTTCTGTATAAAACTGCTATAAAATATGTGTGAAGAGTCAAATGCTACCTTCGTCAGATATATACAGATACTCCCCACGGTTTCTCCAAACTTCCTCTTCTGCTTATTGATCTCTGTTCATTCCTAAACCAGGTCTATACTGTCAACTCTGTAAAATATGTTTTGAGTATCTAGTAGAATAATATCCCTACACTAACTTTTCTCTGAAAATGTCTTGTCTTTTCTAATGCAGTTAGTCTTCCAGATGGACTTTAGAAACATTTTATTCAGTTCCAAAAGAAATCCTGACAGAATTACATTGGCATTGAAAGCAAACAATAAATTAATTTGGGAAGAAGTAACTGTATCACAGCATCACGCCTTCATATCCATTTATTCAAGTCTCTTAGACATTCTCCATTAAATTTTGTGGGTTTTCTTCCTACAAGCCTTACACACGTCTTGTCAAGTTTATCCTGAGTTATGTTATGGCCTCTCGTTGTGAAAGCGGTTTGTACCCTGCCCCTTTTATGTAGCTATAGCTTCTGACTGGTTGTAGCTGGTATGTGGGAAAGCTACAATTTTAAAATTTGTATCTCGGGCTTCCCTGGTGGCGCAGTGGTTAAGAATCCGTCTGCCAATGCAGAGGACACGGGTTCGAGCCCTGGTCTGGGAAGATCCCACATGCCGCGGAGCTACTAAGCCTGGGCGCCACAACTACTAAGCCTGCGCTCTAGAGCCCACGAGCCACAACTACTGAGCCCACGTGCCTAGAGCCCGAGCTCCGCAACAAGAGAAGCCACTGTAGAGAAGCCCGCGCACCGCAAGGAAGTGTAGCCCCTGCTCGCCGCAACTAGAGAAAAGCCTGCGTGCAGCAGTGAAGACCCAGTGCAGCCGTAAATAAATAAATGTATAAGGAAAAAAATAAATAAATAAAATTTATCTCTCTTTGTACTATCTTACACACCCTCATCAACTGTATGATTAAATTTTTCGGGCTTTGCAAGTAGACCAGCCCATCACCTGCAACCAATAATAATTCTGCCGCCACCATTCCTCGCTCTTAGCTCGTTAAATTTGCTACACTTGCCAACATAACGTTGAATACTACTACTGACAGTGAAGATCTCTGTTCCCGGCATTCCCCGTGCTGTTCAAAACCTAACACAGTAGTCACTAGTCACATCAGGCTGTCGAACGCCTGGAGTATTTCTAGTGCCACCAAGGAACTGAACTTTTAATTTTTCTTTCATTTTAATTATTTTAAATGAAAATTTAACGCTTGATTCAGTTATCGGAAAACTGAAGTATGTTTAAAACACCTTGAGTGTGTGAATCTACCCTTTTAGCGGCACATTTTAGGAAATCCAAATTCTGGTTCTTTATAAAACGTAGCCTCCAAATTGAGATGTGCTATAGTTGTAAAGTATACACTGGATTTTTGAAGGCCTTGTATGAAAAAATAATGTACGATATCTCATTAATCTTTTGATGACTACATGGTGAAATGACAGTATTTTTGACACACTGGCTTAAATAAAGCATATTAAAATTGATTTCACCTGTCTGTAGCTTTTAAAAATGTGGTTACTCGAAAACTGCAAAGTTCTTTATGTGCCTGGCTTTATATTCCTATTGACAGTGGTGCTGTTCTAGGGGTACTTCTGTTAAGCATGATACTCACCACTGGATTCATGCAGATACTCTCAGCCGTCTCAGAGAAGTTACAGTTCTTACAGTTTTAGGAAAACGATACCAGCCACTTAGACAGGCTGAGTTGTGGGAAAACACACGGTACCTTGGATAATTAATTTACCCTTTGATTGCTGGAAAATATAATGTCTAGTCTAGTTTAAAGAGTGGGAAATGGTATCTTAGATCCTACCCACGGAGCTCAGGTGGATATGCCCTCCCTGGACCACGGGTCACAGAGGAAGTATGAGAAAGGGAATGAACCTCACTGAGCCTTTACTCTGTACCAAGCTAGCTGCTTCATTCTGATTAAACTGCCTTTGGGGGGGGGGCGGCAAGTAATAACTGTGTCCTAGGCATCTGAAAGACTTTATCACATGTACTCTTCCCAACAATCCCCTGGGGTTCTCATCATCACCCCCATCTTGCAGACAAGAAAACAAAGGCTTAGAGTTAAATGCTTCACCCGAGTCACACAGCTGCTAAGGACAGAGCTGCTGAAGTCTGCCTGATTCTCAACCCTGGGCTTTTCCCACTTTACCGAAAGGTGTATCAGGGGAGTGTCATAAGCGTCACTGGGGCGCTGGACTCTTAAGATCTGATGAAAGTTATGGACGCGTGAACATCCACGGGGCAAACACTTTTGCATAGCGTTGGGCTTAAAATACCCTGAGCCTGGGCTCTCCCACACTCCAGGGGAAGCGCAGATAAATGCTGGGAAATATGGACCACGCCCACCCACCCCCATGACAACAGCTCCGGAGGGACAGGAAGTGAGGGCTCTGGAGCCAAGACTCCAGAGCTCAAGGGCATTCAGCAACTTTCCTTGTTTACAGGCTCTTCCTGGAGGGAGGGAGGGAGGGAGGGGTGTGTGTGTGTGGCCAGAAACCAGGGAAGGGGTGCCTGGTGGGAGCCCCACTGCTCCTCCCTCCTGCCTGGGGCCTCAGAAGGCAGGGCTTGAAATCAGATCAGCCCGACCTTGCTTGGTTTCACTTCGCTTCTACCCAGAGCACAGTGCTCAGCTGAGGAGTGGGTCGCCAGAGGGAGCCAGGTGCATCTGGTGCTGCTCTGGGGCAGGCTGGTGAATTTCCACCTTGACCCTGCAAGATGGAACGTGCAAGCCTGGGGGACCCCGGAGCCAGACGCCCTGGTCAAGAGCAGGCTGGGCCACACCGGGCAAGTTACCTGTGCCTCGGTTTCCTCATTAGTTTTCAAAGCCACTGATAATACCGTGTACTTCCTAGAACTACTGTGAGGATTAAATAAGCTAACACAGGAAAAGCCCTTACACGAGGATGCATAAGGAATGAGCACTCGTAACGTGTTTGCTGCGACAATGATGCTATAACGTGTTCCTTCTCAGCAGGTGCCCTATGTCTATACCTTGAAAGGTAGGGGAATTCCGGCATCCCCAGTGACGCTCTGGCCACGGTCACCCCCCTAGTTCAAAGAGGACACATACCTTCAGTGTCACCTGAGGACACCTAATCCAAAAGGCTCCCAGGATGACCCCTTTCAAAGTCCCTGGGGGCCCCAAGATGAACTGTTGCGGGGCGGGGCGGTGGGTGTCCTCTGGGTGTCCGAAGCCCAGCTACAGATTGTAGTCCAGACCAGCAGTGGGATCGAGCAGCCCCGAGACTTGGTCTTCTTTCCCTATCTGCCTTCCCTTCTCCTTTAACCTTTTCAAGATGCGGGAGGAGCCTGGCTTTTCTTAGACAGGACTTCAGCTCCTTCCGATCTCAGTTCAACACGGTGGATGAGGCGGAGGTGGGAAAAGAGAAAGCCCTCCAATTCCTCCCTAGGATGTGGGTTAGCAAACGTAGGAATTTGGGGGACCAGCTACCAGCAACAAATAATGCACAAAGTCTCAACATGATCGACCCCCAATAAAATACAGCCTGGTCCTTTGGACCTAACCCGATTCTCATTAGAGGTGTCCACAAATGGCACTGCCAGCCCTAAGTTTCTTCTGTGCTCCCTCTGGCTCTCTACTCCCACCCTTTGATTGAGCCTTAAACCCTCAGGACCAAGGGCAACATTCTGAGGAACAGAGAAGGGCTGCAGGGAGTGGAAACCTGAGTGTGGAGGGGAAGGAAGGTCAGGGAACAGACACCGGAACACAGAGCCTGGCTTCACTGTCACATTGGGGAGATCCGAAGCTGGGGTCTGCAGACCAAGTTCAGTTACCCCCAGAACTGCCTGGATGCAGGTATAAGAACCCAGAGACTCTCCCAGGGAGGCTAGAGGCTGCCCTGGCTGACACCATCTGTCACCCCTGATGGCCAGGGCAGAAGACGGTGGTCTGAGGCAGCCCTGGCTGAGCAAGAGATGCTGTCCCTGAATACAGCCCCAGGGATCTTTCTTGCCCTGGCACTGTGGCTTTTCAGATGCCCTCAGCCCCTGGGATGAAGGAATGAGGGGGAAATGCCAGCAGTTTCTTACAGTCTGGGTAACCCCAAACTGTGCTCACCTGACCCAAAAGGGAGACCCTTCTGCAGTCTGGGAGGCTGAGTGGAGACCACCAGTGCCCCACCTGCTGGCAAAGGAGGGCTCTGGATGTCGGTGCTGCCACCCTGGCCTGGAGTCCTGAGCTGCAAGCTGGTGGTGCCTGGGGGAGACTCTGATGTACATTACTGGAAGGAAGCCCAAGCCTCCTTGTATTTTAAGCTAGAGCTTCAGGGACACAGTGAGTGGGAATGCGGGATGCTCACGGCTCAACTTCCTTCCCAACACCCTGCAAGCCAAGAAAAAGCCAGGGCCAGCCATGCGCACGAGCCCCTCCCAGCACAGTCCCGCACCCCAGCTCCCTGTCCAGAGCACGCTGGCAGAGGCCCAGCCTTCCGGAGCACCCCCGAGGTGCTGGCCCTCAGGACACTCTACCAGAAGGGTCCAGGGCTCGGTTCCTTTTCCCAAGGTTGAGGAAAAGCCTCCAGTACATAGGTCAGAAGACAGAGGCCCGGGTTGGCTCTCTCAGCTTCCAGGGCCAGATTGCTCAACCCCTCTCCCTCCGCCCCCGAGCTTTATCTCTGGCATCAACCCAGATCCTGTTCCTCCCAGGGACAGACTCCTTCCTCCTCCCACAGGGACAAGATCCTCTGAGCCTGTGGAAGCTCCAGCCACTGGAGGCTGGAGTCACAGCCCAACAGCGAGTCTGGCGGTTCCGGCCTCCGAGCCAGTTCCGGCCTCTGAGCCGTGTCCATTCCCACCTTCCAAATCAGAGGAGAGGGGGCAGGGAAGAGGGCGACAGAGGGGTGGCCAGCTGCAAACATCTTGCCTGCCACACCTGGGCACAGCCTGTCCTGGCCGCAGAAATCAATCAACCACTCCAAAGGTGGAGGCGGTTAGGATCCCTGAACCAGAGCCAACCCTAGGCCCTGCTGGGAAAGTTCCTGACGTGCAAAGAAGGGTCTCCGAGCCCTCTCCCAGGTCAACATCTGCCCATCCCCACCTCCCCACTTTGTAGACTAGACTCTCACGTGCTGGGGGCTCCCTGGTCTCCAGTCCTGTGAGGGCAGCAGGACAGAGGCAGGCTGGGTGTGTCTGTACATCGGACTGGAAGGAGAATCGGTGAGTGGGCGGGGGTGAGAAAAATGAGAGGGAAATGGAAGAGCGGGGTGAAGAAAGAGAAAGGTGGGAATCCCAGAAAAATGGAAGGAATGCTCAAAGTCCAGGCCTGAGCTACGGAGTGTCACGTGAGCTATGGGTCATCAGTGAGCAGGGACTCCAGGAACTCAGGGAGATGGCAGAGGGGCTGAGACCCCAAACCACTGTCTTATTTTCAGTCCCTGCAGGGGTCACCGGGATCCTTGGGAAGACCAGGAGAACCCACTTGGGTATCTCCCAAGGCTCACTGAACCCCCTGTTTGTAGGAAGGAGCAGCTGTCCCCAAGGACTGGAGGAGCAGAGTCCAAGTTCGGAGGAGATAAACCACTCTAATCGGTCAGTCACATGGCAGCTCACACAGGGCAGCTGATGTAAGCTGGAACCCACAGGCACCCCCAGACTCACCCAGGGTCCTAGCTTCCCCCCAGGGAGGGAGCCTCCCAAGTCACGAGTGGGTGCCCCATTACTGCTTCGGGAGCCCTGGGGCCACCTACAGGCTTGGCTGAGTCCAGCCCTGGTCCAGCAAACTCCCCATTCCTGGGGGGAAATCCACAGCTCGGCTTTCCCCTTCCTTTGTGCCCTGTTCTTTGTTCTCTTAAAATTCAGTCCATCCTGCCGGTGGTCCCCTCCTCCACCCCAGCCTCAGAAAGGGGGCCGAGGGGGTGGGGAGTTATTAGAAACCCAGACTGTGCAAAGAAGTTGCATTGCTGGAAGCCCTCCTGTAACCGGGCCCCTCATTGTTTACGCGGGCTGGATGGGGAGAGCTTGCTCTGGTCCAGATGGCCTCTGAGGGTAAGGATGAGGGAGACTCCCCCCCCAGCACCCAAACACCCTAAAGAGGAGCTGGGGGCTTCACACAGCTCAGGGACCCTTGCCCCGTTCAACTGCTCAGATAGAGAGCAAAGAATAGGCACTGTGGACGCAGCCCAGGGACGTGGGAGCCTGTCAGATTGCAAGGGGCTGCAAGAAGAAAAGAAAAAGCATTGTATTTCCCCTCCATTCTCCCGGGGAAAAAAAGAAAACTTCCAAAGCGCAGGCTGCGGCGTCTCATCGGGAAACAAGGAATCTGGTTTGAGTTAGCAGAGAGCACCCCTCCCCCAGTCTCTCTCGCATACATACACATACACACACACACACACACGCACGCACGCACGCTCACACGCCCCGGCTCGGGCTCCGGCCTCCCCAAGGAAGCCCGCCTAGCCTCGGCCCTCCAGCCCTCGCTCCGGATTCCCGCTCAGCATTCACCGGAGGCGGCCCGGCCCGCAGAGTGGCTCACCGGGCCGCAGCCCGGGCAGGGGGGCAGTTTTGTGCCCCCGATGGGGGGCGCTCCAGGGAGGGGGCGGAGCTAGAGACGGCCGATCCCAGTTCCACCGCCCCAAGCGGGCGATTAAATCATTAACCGACCGCTCCCGGCTCGTGGCCAGGCCGGGAGCGCTCCGCCGGGTCCCGCGCGTCGCCCCCTCCCGGGCTCGGAAGCGGCCCCACCCCGCCGGTCGGCGCCTCGGCCTCCCCCCGCCTCGGCCTCCAGATCTCCCGAGGAGGCGGGCGCGCGGGGCGGGGGCCGGGCGGGGAGGGAGGAGTGGGGAGAGAGCATTTGTTCCCTCGGCCGTTCCCCTTCCAGACAGCTCTTCGCCCCTCTTCTCCCCGGCCCGGTGACATTGGGCGGCGTGTGCTGCAGCGCGCGTACGAGAGCTAGTGTACACGCCTCCGCCACTACGGGCGAAAAATCCGGTTCTTATTCATGGAGTACTCTGTGCACTCACGCCCCCCTCGGGGAGACCGCGGGCCGCGCGCCGCCGAGGGCTGTGCTCCTGCCCCCAGGAACACACACCCGGGCAAAGGGGTGGTACGTTAAAAGCCGGGTCCCCAGTCCCACCGCACCCTCATCCCCACCCCCAGCAGCGCCCGAGGCGGCACCGGCGAATCCCAGTCTGGGGAGAGGAAGTCGGTTGGGAGCGGGATTTCGCCGGACTCTCTGCCACCCCGTCCTCCCCAGCCCCGCTCTGCGCGGACACAGGGTGCGTGGCCCCGGTCCCAGACACCCGGGCCGCCCCGCACGCGCCCGGGCCCCAACCCTGCCACACGGGGCGGGCGCAGAAGTGGGGAGCTCTGCCCCGCTCCCCTCCCCACCGCCCCTATCGCGGTTTTTTCAATCCCCTCTGCTCCCTAGGGCGGCTCGAGGTCCCCCAACCGAGCCCACCCAGGCCCCGCAGGGCGCAGGTGGCTGTCACGGCCAGAAGCGGGTGCCCGTCGCCTACCTGGGTCCGCAGAGACGCGAGCGCCGGGCCGGCGCGGCTGCGCTCTCCCCTCCGTGGGATCCGCGAGGCGCCGGGGCTGACGACCCATGTCCGCGCGGCGTCGGTTCCTCTCTGGCTCTCGGGCTTTCGGGGCTGGGAGCCTCTCGGACACTCCCCTTCCAGGCTCCTCCCGCGCCCCTCCGTGCTGATGTCACCGCGCCGCCGCAGCCAATGGCGGTTGGGAACCTCAGCCGGGCCGCTCGGCCTCGGCGGTTCAAATCAGAAAGCCCGAGACCCCGGGAGCTTCGTGGGGGGGCGGTTCGGGCCGGGAGGCCATCCTGGACCCAGGCCGGTGGGGCCCCGGGGCGCCCCCGCCTGGCTGCGCTCCGGCCCTGACCCCCCCCCCCACTCCCAACCTGGGGCCACGGGGTCAGGGGCGCGACTCCCCCCGGGGGCCTAGCACGAGACCCTCCTGAAGCTCTTCTCCCTTCCGAGCAGTGACCAGACAACAATAGCCCCCGCCCCGGGGCGTTTCTGCTCCCTCCCTCCCTGACCCAGGACGAGGGAGATGGAAGCCCCCAGGGTCGGCGCCGCCTGGGTGTGGATTCCATCCCAGCCTCTTACGGGAAACGAGATGGGGGAGGAGCCGGGCCCCGAGGCCAGGCCCGGAGCGGGTGTAAGAAGGGTTTGGGCCTGGTGACCTGCCTTTGATCCTCCTGCTTTCCCCTGTGTCCCTTGCCTCCTGAGTAGCCTCCCAAACGGAGTTCTATTCCAAGTGAGCCTCAGGGGCGACGCACTCCTGAGACCCGCGGCCTGAATCCTATGAGAATCTTTTTAGAGGAATAACTTCCATTGGTAAATGATCGTTACTAATAAAGTGGCCCAGGAGAGTACACAGCACAAAGTGAAAGCTCCCTAGCTGTTAGCAGCTCCCTCACCTGGGTTTTTGTTTTAAGAGAAGGGGATCCGGGTGGCAGAGGCCACCGGACTCCCTCCCACTGACCTTCAATGGGACCCCTCAGTGGGTCCCTTTGGGCTGGTACCTTCCTGGACAGGGCTCCCAGTAAACCCTCCCCCAGTGCTGGTGTCTGAGGTCCCTTCCACCTAAAATCAAAGCTGAAGTCTTATCTGTGCCCTAAAACTTTCCTGATTCTCTGAGGCACCTCCCCCCACCCCTTCTCTTTCCCGCCATTGTTAACCAATTATTTTGTCTTTAGGTCTAGCTGTTAGTAATTGGTTCTCCTTTAACAGGTGTCTGTCCTTCCACAAACATTGAACGTTCATTGAAGTTTGCCTTTGGGGATAAAGGTGAATTAAGTCCAATCCCTGCCCTCAGTATGCCCTCAGTGGTTACAGGCTGCTCTGGGAAGGAGCTCCGTAGATGCTTCTAGAGACTGGTCACCACTGCATTGCTAGCACACTGGCAGGGAGTCTTGATTGAAAGAAAGTGCCAGGAAGGATAAATTAGGAATTTGGGAGTAACATATACACACTACTATACATAAAATAGATAACAAGGACCTACTGTATAGCACAGGGAACTATACTCAGTATTTGTAATAACCTATATGGGAAAAGAATCTGAAAAGATATATATATCTGAATCACTTTGCTATACACCTGAAACTAATACAACATTGTAAATCAACTATACTTCAATTAAAAAAAATGAAATAAAAACAAAGTGCTAATTTTCTCTGATGGTTGGAATCCCAGATCTGTGAAATTCGAGTGGCCTTTGCTGAGGCTAAGTTCTGCTTCGAGCTTTCAGACTAGAGCTGCCTACAGATAATCAGAGGAAACTAACAAAATGGAAAACTTGAAGCTTGAATACCTACCTTGAAATTTCTGGCAAGTTCCAAGCCCCTGACTTTAGAGAAGGATTTGAGGTCTTAACTGCACCTTTGGTGTAACTTGACCTATAAGCCTTTAGGCCGGGACGTGTGTCTCTGCCTGTTCTAGCTGCTGGGACCTGCCCATGGGACTTGGGCGTGTGCGATTCTCACAGCTGCACGGGCCTGCCTTCCCACACCTGTCCACCCACCCCAAACACACACATCCCAGCGTTTGTGAACACTGGGTTCTGAGCATTTTGGTTCGCATAATTTGGCCCCAACCCTAGCAGGGTCAGTTATGTTGGTTAATCCTGTTCCCTTATAGAGGAATTGGAAGACCTCACTCACTCTGCTCTGGTGTTTGCCATAAAGCATGATGCTGGGCAGATCCTGTCACTTTCTGGAAGGTTCCTTCCCACACAAATGCTCTATGAATTCCCATATCTATTCTGAGTCCCCCAGCCCCTGAATTTCCTTCTCCCGAGGTTAGATGAGAAGGTCTTGGATGGACACCTCAGGATGTCACCAGGGCCTGACGTCAGCACAGCTTGGGGTGGAGCCTTGGTGACCTGAGGCCCTGCCCCCCCCCGGGCCCTTCACTCCCACTGTTCTGGGCAGAGGCTCTTTCATTCCTTGGTTCCCTGTTCTTGGGAATCACCTGGGGCCCTTTCTCGGGGGCCTGGGCAACTTCTGCAGTGCAACCTGGGAAAATCCCCAGGATACCAGGCCACTGGCAGAGGGCCTGGGGCTCAGGGCGAGGCCCTCCACTATGTGCTGCGAGGGCCACCTCTGGGGGCTCTGTTGCCCCAGCTCCAGGCACGTGAACCCACCCCCTCACCCACCCTGAGAGTAACGCGTCAGGGCTCTGGGGCAGCCAGTGCACCTAGAGAATAAAACAACAGGTTGTCCCCATGGGATCCTTGAGGACAGGATGGTGTCTGATTGGTGTCTGAATCCCCAGTGCGGGTTGGAACTGAGCCGTGTTTAGTAACCCCCCAATGAGCTCGCTGGGTCTTGTTTACCCTCCTGAGATGGCAGCCCCCGAGGACTCAGAGGGTGAGGGAGACACTGGGTTTCAGAAGACCCCTGGCCTAGAGGGAGAGACACTGTTCACTAGGCTGGGGACTCTCTGGGGACAGGAGGTGGCAGGAGGGTTGAGCTGAGCCGGGAGAAGGTGACGGGGGTGTGGGTCAAGGGGTGGTGGCAGAGCACAGAGGCCACGGAGTTTGCTGAAATGAGCCCAGATGTCCAGATGTGGAGTCAGAACCTCTGGATTGCGTGACCTTGGTCTGAGTCACATCTGTAAGGCGGTAACAATCCACATAGGAGGTGATCAGGAGCGTGGAAGGAGATAAGCACGTGGCCTTGCTCTGTGAACTGTCTAGTCCAATGGAAGGGAACCACAGTTAATATTATCATTGCTGAGTCAAACTTCAGGTTTCTGGGGACTGTGGCCCCTCCATCCCCCTGCCAGGGAAAGAACAGATGACATAGCCCCCTCCCCGCCCCATGCCCCACTTAGGAGGCCTGTCTGTCACTGTGCGTCATCATGTTATCAGCACGCTGCCCTGACCACTGGGAGGTGGGACATTTCCAGAAAGCTGGGTGGTGACACTAAATGTCTTGTTTATCCAGGAGGGAGAAAAGAATGCACAAGAAAGATACAGCCAGAGCCCTGGGCTCCACAGAGCCTTAGCATAGACATCAGCTAAAGACGTCTGGGAAACAGGGACCCTGGAAGGAATGTTCCATGTGGTCCCCAGAGTCCTGAGGCCCAGAGCTTCACCCACCAGTGACCCCTGGGACAAGCAAGAGAGCCTAGCCTTGCCCCCCGCCAGCCACCCCCACGCCCGCCCCCCCCAGAGGCCTCCCCTTGCCTCTGGATCAGGACAACAGGCCCTGGGTGTGACAATCCCACTGTCACTCTCTGACCTGAGAAAAGTCACTTGAGCTCCCGGGGTTCAGTTTTCTCATCTGTAAATGGGGACCACATGGTGTGAGGTTGGTGGATAACTCAGGTCAAAGGTCGGCGTACAGCCCGGACCACACCGAGGGCCCGCCACGTGGACCCTGGCCAGTCTCAAAATTAAGGGCCAAGTTAGACCTTCTAGAACAAATTTATTCCTGAGCGTCCATCCTTGGGCACAGAATGGGCCCATCCCCGCTCGTGTTTCCCAGAATTGAGCTACAGAAAGATGGACCACATTATCTGCAAGAGGCCGTCCTGGGCTTCTGATAAAGGTGTCTGTCGGGCTCTGGGTGGGGCTGAGGAGGAGAGGGATCCCACAGATGGCCACGTTTCTGTTATTGTCTCTGGGGAGAGGTGGGCAGAGCCCCAGCTCTGCTGCAGGGCAGCCCCTGACAACCAGATGCCCTCCTGGGCCTCTGGAGAGATGGACAGAAAAGGGACTGGAGGAAGGAAAGAGCGTCTGTTTGTGCCCAGAAAAGGCTTGCCTTCTCCCCAAGAGACCGGCTCGGAGGCAAATGCAGCCTAAATCAAAAGCACTTAGAAAAGGCAAGGGTTGCTGCCATGTGTTGAGACTTTACTGGAGGTTAGGAATTCTGCATCGCAATCCTCGTTGCTATCATGCATGAGTGCCATTATTCAGATTAAAAACAGGAAAGGCTAAACAACTTGCCCAAGATTGCACAGCTAAGACATGGGAAACCCTAAGCAGTGGGGCTCTGGAGCCTAGAGCTCCAGCCACAAAACCACGAGACAGCAGGAAAGGAAACAGATTCTAGCTGAAGCATGAATGATCTCGTTACCATAGAGCCATGGCGGGCAAGGGACAATCGCTAGGGGAGACTGGGCACCATCTTAGCAAGCCGACTCCCATCTGCCCGAGAAGGTTCCACATTGTTTCAAGGAGAACTGACACACCCTGCTTCAAGGCAGTTACGATAATATCATCACCTTCTGCCCTGTCACCACGCTCCCCCAGCCCACATTCACGCCAAAGACCTCAATTAAATCTGTTTCTGGGGCCCAGTGCACAGCCCAGGCTTGGAGAGGAGAGGAACTGAAGGCATCACGCCGCCTCCTCTCTGTCCCAGTGAGATTTGACACATCTGCCCAGATGTTCCAAGCGCTTAAAGGAACAGCCTTCTCAAATCCGCAGCTTCTGGTGTCTGTGTGTATTTCGTTGGGGTGCTCCCACCTCCTTCCCTTCCTTTGCACTGAGCCCCCCAAATCCTAGACCTTTGGGTGGAACATCTGTTGCTTACGCACTTCTGTCTGACCCTGGCGTCTCGCTACACTTCCCTAGCCCCCTGGGCACACAAAGGGAGGCTCTTCTGCAAGAAAGGAGCTTTAAGAGACATCTGTCTTACCCTCCTGAGTCTGCTGCCCACGTTCAAGGCAAAGGCATTATGTCTTGAGCCAACGGCTGCAAAGAAGAGGTGAGAGTGGAGAAGGGTCTGACATCTCTGTATCTCTTTTCATTGTGGGGAGAATAAGAGGTGCAGAGAAACAGGTTTGTGGGCTGGGTATAATTGTCAAAGCTCATCATGGTGGCTACAGAGTTTGTTTTCTCTTCTCCAGAGTTTTCAGTTTCCTAAGTGTGGTCTTGGCACGCGTGTGTGTGTGTGCGTGCGTGTGTCTGTGTGTATGTCCTTCCTCTGCTCCTGTGATGCCGTTGAGTCATAACAATAACGCCTCCTAGCCAGATGGCAAGGCTAATTTACACTTCCCAGCTTGATGGCTTGATGCCGCAGGACGCTAGCTGTGTCCCCTCTCCAAGCCCTCTGTCCCTGCCACAAGCCAGTTGCTCCCCAGAAAGCAGCTGCAGCTGAAGGCAAAAGATGTGTTAGGTAAGCGGGCACTGAGGAGTGAGTTTCAGGCAGCAGACTGCCCCAGGCCCAGTGCAGCAGATTTCTGAGTAGCAAGCAAAATCCCAGCTGAGTGGCATCTAGGGAGTACTCCAGCAAAGAAAAACTTTTCTTGTTCAAGTCCACCTGGGGGTTTCCCTGGTGGCGCAGTGGTTAAGAATCCACCTCCCAACGCAAGGGACACGGGTTCGAGCCCTGGCCCAGGAAGATCCCACATGCCGTGGTGTAACTAAGCCCATGTGCCACAACTACTGGGCCTGCGCTCTAGAGCCCGTGAGCCACAACTACTGAGCCCGCATGCCACAACTACTGAAGCCCGCGCGCCTAGAGCCCGTGCTCCCAACAAGAGAAGCCACCGCAATGAGCCCACGCATCGCAACGAAGAGTAGCCCCCACTCTCCATAACCAGAGAAAGCCCGTGCACAGCAATGAAGACCCAACGCAGCCAAAAATTAAAAACAAATAATAAGGGCTTCCCTGGTGGCGCAGTGGTTGAGAGTCCGCCTGCCGATGCGGGGGACGCGGGTTCGTGTCCCGGTCCGGGAAGATCCCACATGCCGCAGAGCGGCTGGGCCCGTGAGCCATGGCCACTGAGCCTGTTCGTCCGGAGCCTGTGCTCCACAACGGGAGAGGCCACAACAGTGAGAGGCCAAATAAATATATATATATTAAAAAAAAAAGGCCACCTGAAGTTTACTGGGAGAGAGACCTGGGGTGAGAAGGCTTACAGGTCTTGAAATGGAATCTGTAAGAGATTAATGACATGGAAGTTTGCAGAAGAGCATGTTTCTCCCTTTTTTTTGAGCGGATATTTGGGCTAATGCTAGCAATCACCCAGGCCACTCACTTTATATAACAGAATATAAAACCCAGAGAGGTGGAGTGACTTGTCCAAGGTCACACAGCCAGCTACTAGCAGAACCTGGGACAAGACGTGAGCTCTTCTAAGCCCGGGGCAGTTCTTGTTCTACTAAGTGGCTGGTTTTTCAAGCATTTTATTTTTGTAAGCAGGGG
Source organism: Delphinapterus leucas (assembly GCF_059928025.1). Taxonomy (NCBI): domain Eukaryota; kingdom Metazoa; phylum Chordata; class Mammalia; order Artiodactyla; family Monodontidae; genus Delphinapterus; species Delphinapterus leucas. Next base: position 64,968,123 of record NC_143147.1, on the reverse strand, counting down.
AGTCCTTCCCTCCACCCTCTAAAGGAAACTGTACAAGATATTATCTAAAACAGATCAGGTGGTTCTGTTGTGTTTGAAGTGGAGCAAGGGTCCCAGAACCCCACCTGCTTTACCTTTTAATGCAGTTCTTGGGGCATTTCTGGGAGACCCTGAGGCTTCACGGCACTGTCTGAAAACCCCAACACTAATCCTAGCAATAGTAAGCCCTCAGTACATAGTTTCCGTAAGATACCAGGCACTCTTTTAAGAGTTTTGCATGTATTAGCTCATTTGCTCTCCAAAAAAGCCCCCAGGAGATCCTACACCAGTGGGGTACAGGTTCTTTACAGAGCTCCCATATCTACATTTCCTGGCAAAGAGTGTCTCTTGGCACTTGGGCTCTTAAAATGGGATCTTTGCTAGTTGAGGATGACCTCTTGCGTCCACACACCATCCCCACCTGGATGATCCAGTCCTAGCACCCCATCTCATCTCCTCCTCCCTCCTTCCCCTCTTTTCATTTCACCATTGTCTCCCCCTTCACCAGAGGGGTGGAAAAAGCATGGCTCCAGGTGGGGCACCTTTCTAGACTTGCAGAGTCCACAGGCAGCCTTGCTGGTCTTATCCGAAGGCAAACTGCTGGCTTGTGGGTGGCACGCAGCCTGAGGGTACGTTCTCTTTGGCACACGCAATCATTCCGGTCACTTTTACCTCCCCACACAACCATTTTACTATGCTTCCGGATTCCACGGGTCTCAGGAATTTGGAGAGAGCACAGAAAGAACGGCTTGCTTTTGCTCCATGAAGTAAGGGGTTTCAGCTGGGAAGACGTGAAGACTGGTGGTGACTCAAGGGCTGGGGGCTGCAATCATCTGGATCATCTTCACTCGCATGTCTGGTGGTCAATGCTGGCTGTCATCTGGGATCTCAGCTGGGCTGTCAGTCGGGACACCTAAGTGTACCCTCTGCACACGGGATGGCTTGGGCTTCCTCACAAGATGGCAGCTGAGTACCAAGTTCAAGCATCTTCAGAGAACCAGGTGAAAACTCTATATGACCACTTATGACTATATTAGTTTCCTAGGGCTGCCGTAACAAAGTACCATGAACTGGGGAGGCTGAAACAACAGGAATTTACTGCCCCCCAGTTCTGGAGGCCAGAACCCCAAATCAAAGTGTCAGCAGGGTTGGTTCCTTCTGAGGTTTCTAGGGAGAATAGTTTCCATGCTCTCCCCTAGCTTCTGGTAGCCTCAGGCGGTCCTTGGATTGTAGCCGCATCTCTCTAAACTCGCCTTCATGTGGCATTCTACTTGTGTATTCACATTTTCTTCCCTCTGTGCGTGTTTGTCTCTGTGTCCAAATTCCCCCCTCTTATAAGGACACCAATCACATTTGATTACAGCCCACCCTAATGACCTCACCTTAACTCGATTATCTGTAAAGACCCCATTTTCAAATAAGGTCACGTTCACAGGTGTTGAGTTAGGACTTCGACTTCTTTTGCAGGTGGGTGGGGGGAGGGTGGGGGGAGGAACGATTCAACCTGTAATGTGATCTAGCCTTGAAAGTCACACAGCTTCACTTCTGCTGTAGTCACAAGCCCCTCCCACCAGATGCAAGGGAGGGAACATCCACTCTACCTTTCCATGGAGGAGTGTCCAAGATACATTATAAGAAGAGCACAAGCATGGGAGATACTGTTATAATCATTTTTGGAAGATACAGTCGGCCACGACAATGTTTAAAGAAAAAAAATGTATATATATTTTTTAGTTGCTAATATCTAAGCATAAGGGGGAGTCACATAAAATGTGGAATTTTTGGGGGGGTACTGTGCCACATGGCTTGCGGGATCTCAGTTCCCCGACCAGGGATCGAACCCGCACCCCCTGCAGTGGAAGTGCGGAGTCTTTAACTACTGGACCGCCAGGGAAGTCCCCAAATGTGGATTTCTGGTTCGTGAAGAATAAGAAGAACCCGACAACACGGGGCTCTCATCCCCCCCCCGGCAGCAGTGAGAGCTGCCCCTTGTAGGAGGCTGTCGGGTTCCGTAGCTGACCCACTTCCTGAGCCTCCCTCTTCCGAGGCCCAGTGTCAGTTGACATCTAATCACTGTGCGTGGCTGTTATTTCCCTCCCACTCCGCCTGCCGCTCTCCTGTATGTCCTTGCTGCCCACTCCCCGGGCGGGGGGGGTCTGTGTGTGCCCCCAGGTCCAGGCCAGGCAGAGGCACCTTCCTGGGGGCAGAACTCCCCCTGGGGTGAAATCCTGGTGTCGTGACTGGAACAACTCCACCCCCATCCCAAGGGCAATAGAAAGGAGCCGGCCGCTGATTCACGGCCCCCGTGTCTGCAGGACTGGTCCAGGCAGGAGGACGAGGCCAGACAAGCACAGGCAGCTGGCTGATTACAGAGGGCAGGGTGACGCAAACAGACGTGGTCACAGCCACCCTCGCGGGGCCCCAGCAGCCCACCGCCTCCGCCTGCCCCCCCACCGCACGGGTCTCCTTCCAAGAAATGACATGGGGGCTCCTTCTGAGGAGGTCTCCCTGCCTTCCCGCCATGCCCAGCCATCCACATCTTCTAGAGCCTTCCTGGATCTTCCTTGCTATTGGCCAAGTCCCTTTACAACACATGCCACTAAAGTAAACAATGCCAAGGTTGCCGCTCATATTTCAATGTCATCCCAAGAGCCTTGAACTTGAGCAATGACTTTCTCCCCAGAAGAGACAGTGGAACAGAAGCAGGCCAGGACTGGACGTCAGGGACGGGGCTCCAGCTGGGGTCTCCCACAGGGTGTGGGTAGGCCCCTTTACCCTGAGGAGCGCTGAGCTCCCTTCAAGCTGGGACACACAGCGTTTGAGCTCGGACAGTCCCCGGGCGTTGGGGATGTCACTGAAGACACTGGCCCTGTCACCCGGGGCAGGTTACTTGGGCCTCTCTGTGTTTCCGTGCCTGCCTCTCTAAGACTGAATGAGTTCATCGATGCAAAACAGTTAGGAAAGTGTCTGGCTAAGTGCGAGCTCTTATTCTTATCTACGTGGGTCCTTGATTGCATTTGGGGGTCCTCCAGGGTGGCTCTGGGGTCAGGTCCTAGTAGAAGTTGGGGAATGTGGATCTTTGCCCCGAAAGGGTGTGTGGTCCCAGGTACCAGGATAGAAGCCTACCCAGTCTCTCCACCGACCAGACACCATGTCAGGTCAAGAAGACAGGTGGGTCCTGCCCCCACACACGTACGAGCCCCCTGCCCCCCCGCTGCTCTCCCGACCCCCTGTGCTTACCTGGTGACAGCCACAGAAGGGAGAGAGGCCCCCAGAGTTCCGGTCACCAGCATCTGTGATTAATATTTTGCAGGTTGGTGGCCGGTGAGGGTTTTCCTGACCTCAGGGAACGACTGTTGTTTGGCTCTTAGAGGTGGAAACAATTTGAGAAGGGGAGGAGGTTGGGGAGAAACAGGAAAACAAGCTTCCCATAATTGCCAATGTAATTCAGGGCTGGCTGGCGCTTTTCTACAGAAATCTAAAACTGCTGGGGGAGGAGTGGGAACGAGGCCCGAGGTCTGCGAGGTGCCTGGTCCTGGGCCCCTGCCAGCCTCTGCGAGCCCACTGAACCGAAACTCCCAGAGATAAATGTTGCACATCGGTTCCCTAGGGCTGCCGTAACAACTGACCGTAAATTGGGCGGTTTAATTCTCTAACAGTCCTGGAGGCTAGAAGTCCAAACTCCAGGTGTCAGCAAGGCCACGCTCCCTCTGAAAGGCTCTAGGAAAGAATCCTTCCTTGCCTCTTCCAGTTTCTGGCGACTCTGACAATACTTGGCATCCTTGGCTTGTGGTTGCATCCCTCCGATCTCTGCCTCCGTCTTCACGTGGCCTTCTGTGTGTCTCCTGTGTCCTTTCCTCTCCTTATAAAGACACCAATCATTGGATTTACAGCCCACTCTAATCTGGTATGACCGCCTCTCAACTTAACTAATTACACCTGCAGAGACCTTACTTCCAAATAAGGTCATATTCTGCAATTCCAGGTGGACGTGAATTTTGGGGGGGACGCCATTCAACCCACTACAGCACCCTCGACTACCTCATCTGGGGTCACACCACAATCCTGTAAATTCCCAGAAAGTATGGACTAGATCAGGAATCAGCACCTCGGATTGTTTTTGTGTGGCCCAGGAAACTAAGAAGAATTTTCACATTTTTTAACGATTCAGCAAAAATAAAAACCAGAATGATATTTCATTATGTGTGAAAATGACAGAAAATTCTATCTTCACTGTTCGTAAATAAATCTTGATTGGAACACAGCCAGGCACATTCATTTAGGTACTGTCTTTGGCTGTTCCCTCGCTAGGAGGGAGGCCTCATGGCCCGAAAAAGCCTGAAACATTTACTATCTGGCCCTGTATGGAAAAACCTTTGCCCAGCCCTGCGGGCATTGTTATCCGTTAGCCTGAAACAATGTTTCCTGCCTGGTCTGTGGCCACCGGGAGGATGGAGGCTTCTCCAAGGGCCCAGGTCTCCTCCTCCAGACCCAGCAGCGTCTGAACCAGGGGTGAGGCTGCTTGGTGGTTAAAGAGGGGGCACAGTGGAGCCAGGTGGGCCTGGGGTGGGATCCTGGCTCTGGCACTCACCCAGCAGGCAGGTCCCTCGCCTCTCCACTGTCTAGGTGTCCTTATCTGCTAAACGGGGAAGTGGTGAAATTCCTGCATTCCTGGTAAGCCTGCGGTGACGGTGACGGAGGCAAGGCTGCAGAAAACGCCTTCAGCACAGTGGTGGGCGGGGCTCTAGTCAACAAAGATCAGCTGGTGTCATTTTGTCGTGTGGCTCCAGCTGGCCCAGGAGGTTACAGGCCATAAATGTCAAAGACCTTTTTACATTCTCTAACCTACCAGAAAATCCCACCTATCCTGGTGAAAACTTCCTGAAAGCCTCCTGGGTCTAATTTCACTCCTGATCAACACTGAGAAAAGGAGGGCGAGCCTCTCTCCTCTGCTTGAGAGTCAGAGTGGGACTTTCCAAGGGGTTGTCACCATCAGAAGGCACAGGTGCTGTGGGCCCACCTTGTGCTGTCCCCCAGGGGAGCCTGGCCTGGATGGATGGTATCCCAGTGCCCCTGACTACCCGCTGAGTTTGTACCACAAGGAACACCAGCAGGAGGGTGGAGGACAGAAGGAGAGCCAGTGGGGAGAGGGTGGTTCTCCAGCCCCCGAGCTGCCCCTGTGCGATATCTGTCTCCATCCCGCCTTCTCTGTCTGCAGGTTCTAGAAACTTCCTTCACTGTCTGCCACGGCAGGCTTAGGGTGGTAGTGGTACCCAGCTGTCCCTAACCCTGGGTCCAGCAGTGCCCCTTCTAGCTCCCCCAAACCTTATCACGACCTGGTGGGTGGTCTTTTTATGAAACTCTCCTCTAATGATCCGAATTTGATGGCCCTGTTGCCTTCCAGCATGTCTGATACATGGCTCTAGAAAGCCAGTTTAACTCTCCCCTGCAAAATCCCCCAAATTTCTAAGATGCAGAAGTTTTCTACTGACATTTCCAGCTGGGAAGAGTCCTGAGGCAGGGTAGAAGATGGTAAAGGAGTGGAAGTCGGGACTGACGGAATCAGAATTGTGCTTGAAGCCACGAGCTCTTCGATGATTCCACATAAATGTCATTTTATCCACGAACAACAGCAATGATCCCTTTCATGTGTAGCGTGTTGTATGGCTTACAAATTATGCTCACGGGTAATCTCCCTGCTAACACCCACACGCTTTTGGTGAGGGATACAGCGCAGTTTTCAGCAGCCCCCTTTTCTGGAGGAGGAATGCCCACATTTGGTATATAGTGAGGATCTGTGCCAGGTGGCTGATTTAACAGATAAAAAATAGAGGATGCCCGGTTAGATATGAACGTCAGATAACGACACATAACATTTTAGGATAAATATGCCCCATGCAAAACTTGGTTTGTGTTTTATCTGTCAACCCTAAGTTGATCCCAGGTTTGCTATGTCCAAGGCCTGTGTTTTCTGCCATATCAATTATACTGACCAATAAGATTCCTGAAGATGGCCTAGAACCAGCATGGATTTCCCCCAGATTTCTACCAGATGTCACAAACAATTGGTCAGTCTTGGGGAGTGGGTATGGAGATGGGGGCGGGGAGATCCTATAGAAGGAGGATCTATCTCTTGTTCTCTTAGGCAAGTCTATTAATGAGACCCCCTCCATCAGAAAAGTCTGGGCAAGGCTGTGTCCCCAGACATTCGTGCCTGTGTCCTGGAGCCCTCGGTAGGGAGAACAGGCCTGGGGACAGCACAGACCCTCAAGTGGCAGGACAAAGCATCTGAGAAAGCTATAAGGGGGATGAGATTCCCTCTGAACCTGGGGTCACAGCATCCCCTCCTGGCTGAGGCCGAACTGAGCAGAAGATCCAGCGCTGGACGAAACCCGACTTGCCGGCCCCTCCATACCACTCAAATCATATTTGTGTCCAGGAGATGGTCCTTGGGTCCTCCCAGACCTTCAACATGGCCGTCCCAGGGCCCACCTGTAGGAGGCGCTTCTAGCTGGGCCAGCAGGCTGCCTCCATTATCAAGTACCAAGCATCAGTAGGAGGACCAGATCATTTATAGACCAAAGTGAAAGGGAGCGCCACAGATAATCACAGAAGGAAAATAGGTGCAGAGAAGGACCTGCAGTGGCCCTATCCATCGGCTACTTTATCCGGGTCCCGCAAGGCGCTGCTGAGCAGATTCCAAACCCTCCAAGACTAGGAGGCTGCAGCCAGTTGGAACAGAGGGAGGTGCAGCCAGCCCAGTCCCCCACTGTCCTGCAGCAGCCCCCCGCCCCCAGCGGCAACGAGAAGGAGCCCTTCTGTTCAGTTCGGAGTCAGGTCGGTACTAGCTTGGTCCCACGTCCACGCACCAGCCTCCAGGGCAGAGTCCAGAGAGGTTACAGCCGAGGGTGTCCCTGCGTTCAGATCCTCTGGAGCAATGGGTGATATTCTTTGGGCTTTGACCTCCTGTGTCCTCTGGGGTAACCTGGGCCCTGGCTGAAGCTCTGGCTAAGTAGGAATAAGCCCCAACACGAAGGGCTTGGTTGCCTGGGATGGTCAACTTTGGGAGGAAAGTGAATCAAACACTATTTAGTTATTTCCATTCCCAGGGTACTGCTTAGCTGCTGAGCAATTGGCTTTAGACAACCCAAATGGCCCCACTGGGAAGTGGTAAGGCCTCCTAGATTTCCTTGGGGCCTCTCAGGGCCAGCGTTTGAGAAGGGTGGGTGTGGTCTGTGCTGGGAGCCTTGGGGCAGGTGGTCAGCCCTTCTTGAGTCTGATGGAGCCAATGGGCTGACCGAGCAGGAGCTGACTTCTGAGGCCCGCCCCTGGCCCATCCCCGCTCCTTACACTGCAGCCTAACACGACCTCCTCCATACCCAACCTCCAGAGCCAGCTGCTTTGAGCAATTCCTCCCTGCCAGAAGCTAGGATGACAGAAAGGAAAACATCGCTTGCTTTCTCCACCTGCAGACTCCAGCCAAGCCTCATTGCCAAAGTGCTTTGCCGTCAAGATTGGGAAACTGAAAAAAAGCAGCTCTGGTAGTTCTGGACCTGCCCTTCCACGTGCAGGACAGAGAAACTGGGAAAGGGAGGGTCAGGATGGCACCTCCGTCTAAGAGGTTATTTCCCTACACTTCATTCGTTACATGAGTCTGTGGTTGGAACAGGTAGAAATTGCACCCATTCCACAGATGAGGTAGGGGAGGCTGGCGGAGGTTGAACTCAAGTTCAACCTCAAGCTGGAATTTGTGGGAACCCAGGTCTGCCAGCCCCAAGCTCTTTCTGGTTAGCCTTGCCAGTCAAAAGCGCTTTTCCTGGTTGGTAACTCGGGGAGTTCTAAGAAAAGAAAATCTGAGAGGCCTCTTTGATGTTTTCTGGGTGAGGTTACCTTTGCTCAGTAGAGAGAAGGAACATTATGTATAATCCAAGCCAGTACATTGTATCACCAGATGTCTCCTTGGCTTTGGAAAGCACCTTCCTTTGCCCTCCCACTTCCTTCTCAGCAGTTTTACCTTCCTTATCGTTTTGGTGAAACGTATTGTCTTTTTTTTTTCCCTCCTAGTGTATTTGACTGGAATTGTTGCTGGAAACAGCCAAGGTCCATGCCCACTGGCCACAGTTAGGGAGGGGCCAGTCTGGGATTAGAAACGATGAAGAGGAAGACTGGAATTCCAGAATACCAGGAGGTTTCCCCCGGGTCTAGAACAAACACACCTCTACCACCGGGAAGACACGCTTCTGATGGTGCAAGCCTTTCCTTCAAATCTCATTATTTCCCTGGATCTTCCTGTCAGTCTGGTTGGTGGTAGATGACTCGTTTCCCCTGAGAAAACTAAGAGGCACTTCAAGGGGGCAGTGAGGGAGGGGTAAATTAGGAGTTTGGGATTAGCAGATACACACCACTATATATACAATAGATAACCAACAAGGACGTACTGTAGAGCACAGGGAGCTCTACTCAATATTTTGTAATACCCTGTAAGGGAAAAGAATCTGAAAAAGAAAAAAGATATATATATATGTATAACTGAATCACTTTGCTGTACACCTGAAAGTAACACAATGTGGTAAATCAGCTGTATTTCAAAAAAAAAAAAAAAAAAAGAGGCCTTTCAAGTCTCAGTTTGCAAGTGACTATTCTAGAACCAAACCCACACTTCTGACTCCAGTTCTGGAATGTCTTCCCCTTACTACCCTTTAACCAAACATCCTCAAATCAGTTGTGTGGGGTCACAGCTAATGTGGGGCTTGGGTTCCATACTGTGTACAATGTAAAGATTACGGGTGGACAGAATTACCCTGGAAAACCCCTTAACCACCTTGAAAACTAGTCATAAAGTACAGTGTGCAGGGTTTGTACTGTAATACATACAGAAGGTCTCTTATCTGACCTCCACTTAACAAGTATTAGCGATATTCGTTGATTCTCTCTGCAAAACATGGAGAAACCCATCATACCCTGGAAACTGAAGGCTTATGTCCTGCTTTCTCTGATGCCCACGCGTTCCTGCTCCTACCAAATTGAGTTGTATGTTTACAGAGTCACTCATCACTGTTCCCAAACTTGTTTATGCCAGTCATGCTTTTTATAGTAATTATGTAACTTAATGAAATATGATCTAAGTGGATAGGATAAGCGGGCAGAATGAGGACAGTTATTTCTTTGAAAATTACATCGAATGCTTTGGAAAAAGGAGTTACTTTGATAAAGCAAAGTTGCAAAAATAAAAAGAGTGCTGAATTAGTCAGGGACAAGTACAGTAAGATATTAGGGAAAGAGTAATAAAATCGAGGATTCTGCTCTTATATCAAACCCATCATTTCTACTCTGGTAAGTGGAGACTCTCTGTATTCACCTAATTTTAGGAGCAGCAGTTGGTCCTGTGACTTCTCTTCTCTATGGATCTAAGAAGAGGTGTTGATTTTTCCATTTGCTTCGTTTTCCACCCATTGTTAGGACGGGCTGGCACCTTCCAAGCTCCTCACATGCCAGAAACCGCAAGTCTCCACTTCAAAATTTCTGTATATTTTTGCTTTAAAGAGATAGAAACTGGAGTTCACTGACGATGATATTATAGATGTGTAAGAAAGACCAGAACTCTACACATTGAGCCCATTCTCAAAAAAAAAAAAGGAAAAATGCTGTACCCAACATGAACGGATTGGTGGATGAATTTACATTTGTGAGTTTTAAGTAAAAATAAAGTGGAGAAGGTGCATACATAATAGGTATTTTAAATCCCCTGCTTTAATTATGTTTTGATTAGTTGAATGGCCTCCATATGAATAAATGTCTAATATGCATTAAACAGTGTAGACTATATAAAATAAGTGCACTGTGTAAAACTGAATGGCTTCACATGTACTATTAAAATTATTTTTCCTCCACTCTCTGTCATTTGAATCCATCTGACTTAATTATTGGGAGGTAAGCGTTGTCTATTCTAACGCCAGTGTATTCAGAAATTCAGCGATTCCAGCCCTAATTCTAAATCTGGGTGGATTAACTATGTTAGAGCCACCAAATGCCAGGGTGGTTCTCATTACATCAAGGTCACTAGGGCCTGAGGTGCTGGCTTTGTCGAAATTAAAGTGAAAACGGGCAAGAAACTTGCCTTCACCCATAGGAGAGGCAGCATTTGTCTCTAGAGCCAGACTGCTTTAGAACAAATCCTGGCTTTTCTAATTCTCAGGGGCAAGCCACTTACATTCCCCCTGATCCAGCTCCCCTCCTAAGGGGTGGGCACAAGCATGCCATGGGTTAATCGGTGTGAAGTGATTAGGGCAACGCCTGGCACAGGGTGAACGCCATACAAGCGTTAGCTATTACTACTATTATTCATCATTACCATTGTACCTCTAATTGGGCGTAATCTGAGAAGCTCTTCTCTTAAAAGTGTAAAATAAATAAAACAGTGCATGGCACTTGAAGGCGCAGATGTTCACTCACCTATGAATTAAGACAGCAGAAAAACTTGAAGCCTTGATTCTGCAACACCACAGAAAGGCTAAAAAGGGGTGTTTGGGGACCGGATTACTTGACAGCAATGTGGGGCTGGGGAAATCCGCATTTATCCTCCGGGGAGGAGAATAATCAACGTCGCTTCAGGACTCAAAAAAAAAAAAAAAAAAGTTTATTTATAAAATACTGACCAGTTTGACAGGACATGGGACTTCTCGTGGTATATATTTCAAATCGATTCTTTTGTTACCTTTCATTCAAAAAATAAACCTGCTAACAAGCTATATGACACATATATATATATATTTTCTTACAGACAGACACCTGCCATAATGAATACTCTCCCCATAATTTTTCATTGTCTCTTTTAAATCAAAAAAATAAAGATTTGTGTTGGTTTTTGTTTTCGGAGTCTATATGCGTAAAAGAAGGTAACACATTTAAATGCTTTTGGTTATTCTTACAGAAACAAAGAGAAGGGGGTTGGTCCCAAGAGGGCCCCTGTGCTCAGGTGGTGGTCAGGGTTGCCGCTGCCCAGGACCACACAGAGGCACTCAGGGGCAGGCGGCTGCTGTTCAGATGGTCCCCCCTCCCCCTCCAGCCCCTCACCACGTGTGGGCACCTTCAGATGTGCACCATGGGAAGGTAAGGGAAGCCTCTGCTCAGAGTGGGCTATAGGGAGGCTCTGGCACCTTTAAAAGCTCTGCCCAGGGAGGTGTGGACAGACAGAAGGCCTCCAGCCAGCGTGCGCAGGGCGGGGCAGCCGGCAGCCTCCCTGTTTCCTCTGAGTCACGGCAGTGCCAGGTGGGGTGATTGGAGGAGAGGCAGCCTGTGTTTGCAAACTCCCTGGAGCCCTGGGAGGAAGGTGCTTCTGGAACCCGGAGCAGCTTTTTGGTTCACCTTGGCAGTCTGGGTGTGCAGCTGATGGGGACACAGGAGGGTGTGGCCAGGAGGGCAAAGGCAGCCCTGGTGTGCCAAGTGTGAGCTGCGGGGTGCAACACCAGATTTCCCGAGGGCACAGCGAGGCAAAGCCAAAGGAGCCAGCGAGCGAGTGTCCTGATGTGAACCCGCTTCAGGTGGCGTCACACAAGCACGGGTCCTGGCATCACTGGCCCAAGAAACCAAAGGTCAGGGAGGGTCCCTGTGACCCGTGGGCAGTGCCCACGCACCTTTCCAAAGCAGCCAGGCGTCTGGATGGGGGTCGGGAGCCTCCGCTGCCCCAGCAGGTATGTAAACAAGGGCAGAGATGTCGTCTTAGAAATCCAGAGGTCCACAGCTGGGGACCTGGGCTTCCAGATGTGGCTGGGGCAGTGGAGGCTCCATTTCAGGTGGGTGGGGATGGACTGAGGCTGGGACTCTCACCTCTGCCTGGCCTGCCTTCCCAGCTCCTCTAAGAGTTCTGCCCTTTCAGACAACAGAACCCAGCCCGCCCCACATGTGGGAGTGACTCAGGCTGCCTGTGCCCCGCACAGGAGACGTCAGCCCTCCGAGGGGGCTGCGGACACACGGACACTGCATTCTGTGTATATCGGCGTGTGTGTGCACGAGCCCAGGTGTGTGTGTGTGTGTGTCAGCATGGGTGTGAAGCAGCACGTGGGGAGGGGAGGGCAGGGCAGGCATCTTAATGCACAAGGTGATTCACAGAAGGCAAAGGGAATTTGGCCTCGTGAAATACATACACGCATACAGAGCGTTTCTACTGACCCCCGCTTCCTCCTCCCACATCCCTCCCTGGGCTACGCAACAAGCACCGAACCGGGAAGGGCTTTAAATGGTTCAACACACAGCAGATAGAGAAAAGGATGAGACTGTTTGGGGGGGGGGGGCGAGGGGAGAGAGAGGGATAAGGAAAGAGAAAGCAGCAGCAGCATCACATGCCCCGCAGCTGTGCATGTTCCCCTAGGGAGACGCCGGACGTGTACAGGGGCAGAGCCTCAGGCCTGTGTCCTCCTACAGGGGAAAGACTGTGCTTCCCTTTCTAGAACCCCTTAGTGGAGAAGCTGCTGTTTGGACCTCGGAGCCGGGTCAGCCCGTCTACGGAGCCATCTTCCAACTTCTCCCCATCACGTTTCAGGGGGATCCCAGTGCCTGGGAGCCCAGAGCTGGGTGTGCCCTTTCCTCAGGCCCCTGGTCCTGCTTCCACCCCAGGAACCTGATTCGGGGCGGTGGGGAGGGGTATAGGCCCACTCCTTCCTTGGCTTGTTTCCCAAATCCTCCATTGTTCTCCTTACCCCTCAAAATGGGGCATCACCTCCTCGCAGGCAGGGCAGCAGTGCCCATGCTTGGCGCCTCCAGGGAGCCTTGCGCCACTAAGGGGCCCCAAGATGCACTAAATGTGCCCCAGCTGGGCCATCCCCTCTCCCAGAGGCAGGGGCCCGTCCCCGACCCTGGGGGATGGGCTGCTTTGCAGGGCCGGTGGGCACCCAGGGCACTAGTTGGAAAGGCTCCCCCTTAAACTCCTGCATCCGGAAGGTCTGAGTTGATGGGAAGATGCAGGCCACCAGAAGGAGCTTTTTAAAGCTCTGTCTCCCAACAGCTATAATTGCCCCTTGGTCCCATCTGACCTGCTCCTCCCGGCCAGCCTGGCTGTGCATCTTGTAAGCTTGTGCTCAGCTTGGACAGGGCCCCTCCTCGCTCTGAGCTCTGGCAAGCTGAGCCGAGTCTGGAAGACATTAATGGGGGTTGGGATGGTCTCTGACTTGTAAATTGGGTGCTGGGAGATCCAGCCTCGGGACCGGAGACTTGGCCCGCCCCTCTGGGCCCCTGGACTTAGGAGGCGGGGGTCTTAGACACAGAGGGCTATGGGTTGAGAACGAGGGACACAGATCTGAAAATGAGTGTCCTGCTGGCTAGGAGGACCCAAAGGGATTTCCCTTGGAGAGGATCTCTGGACCCTTTTCCTTGCCAGTGCATGGGTGTGTGTGTGTGTGTGCGCGTGAAGGTGTCTATCCAGGGAGAGGGGCGTGTCTGCCACGGCGATGCCTCACCCCCGTTTAGCCCCTCAGCCCCACAGAAGCTGACTTTCCTTGTCTCTGTAATTCCCTTTTCCCTCTCCCTTTAAGAAGGGGGTCAGGTGGTACCTGAATTGGAAGAAAAGGAAAAGTCCAAGCTTCCTCCTTCCGGTTCCGACTTCTGCCTTCTGCCCAGTTATCCCAGTGATGCCGGGCCAGTGCCCCCATCTCTGTTCCCCAAGTTCATCTCTCCTAGTCTGTGCTCAGGAAAGTGAATTCAAGGAAAGGGATGGCTGGGTTCAGTGGCGGGGGGACCTCTCCCCAACCCCCAGGGGCCCTCTTCCTTGGGTTCACAACAGAGAAGTCTGTTAGGAGCAAAGGAGCTAGCTAGGCAAATTCTCATCCTTCAGCTGGGTTCGTTTGTCTAAATAAACCAAATGCTTGGTGGGGACATTGAACAGGGAGGGGGTAGTGGAGGGTGAGAAGCAGGGCTGCACAGGGTGGGGTGGGAGTGTGGGTGCAGGGGGGAGGGGAGCTTTGCCCCCAGGGATACCCATCCCGGCGCAGCACCAGGCAGCAGCAGGCCCAGCGCTCCAGCACATGCCAGAAGGGAGCAGCCGGCTGGATGTCCAGAAGTTTCTTCATCACCGCCAGCCACGCCCGCCTTACAGCCCTCCAGGCTTTGCCTTCCCTCCCTCCCTCTCTCCCTCCCTCCCTCTCTCTCCAGGGGCCCAACCCACTTGTGTCCACTGCAGCCAGCCCCCCTACTCTGCTCAGCCCCCCGAAGGAGCAGCAAACCCCACAGTCTCAAAGCCACACACGTCCTCTCGTGGTTTTTCTCCAACCTTCTCAACACTGGCTTTGCTGGCCCTGGAATCTCTGGAAAAATAAACTCAGGAGGTGAAAAGTTGACTTGGTTTCTTGGTGTTTCTCTTTTCTGGCAGGCGGTGCGAGGAGGGGCGGAAGGGGAGTTTGGTGCTGTGTTTTCTTTCTTTTTCCTCTTCCGACAACGAGGATGACATCAAACAAATGATGAAAATCCTGCTATAGGAGCCCGGGAGCCAGGGGCGAGGCTGCTGGGGGGACGGTAGAGGGTGCTCTGCTGACTCGGGGGGTTCGGGGGGTTTTGGGGCGTTGGGGTCCGACTGGCCTTGGGCCGAAAGAGGCTGCCCTGCTGGGCGCTGCTGCCGTTGGACAGGGCGGTGGGGTCTGGCTCGCCCGGGTCGCTCTCCGTGTAGCTGTAGGCCTGGGCCCGCGAGATCCCCTTCTGCTGTCGCCTCCACGAGTTGTAATAGGTGGGGTCACTGATGTAGTGGTTGACAAAAGAGTGGGCCTTCTGGGGGCTCGGGTCGACCTCGTACTCGCTGTCGCTTCCCTGGGAGGGCAGAGAACCGGGGTGTCAGTGGCCCCCCGGGGACAGGTCAGCAAGATCAGGGCTGACGGGTACAGAACACTCTGACCTGAATCTCTGCTTGGCCGCTTCCGAGCCCCGAACTGTGGGCATCTCAGCCCCCTCTCTGCCAAGGGGGTATAACGCCCGCCTTCTTATGCACCTTCAGAGCTCGCGATGTGCATGAAGCCTCTACCCCAGGGCTGGCACAGAGCCTGAGGACCCTCCGTGGGAACCGGAAGACCTGAGTGCTAACCTCTTACGAAAAATCGAAGTGAAATTCACATAACACGAGGTTAACCGCTGTCAAGCGTACGATTCGCTGGCATTCGGTACGTTTGCAGCGTTGTGCGACCACCACGTCTTTTCCTTCCACAACATCTTCATCATCACCCCAGGGGAAAACCTTGTGCCCACGAAGCAGTCACTCCTCTGTCCTTCCTCCCCAGGCTCCCCCCGGCCCCCACCCCTGGCAAACACCAGAGTCCACTTTCCGTCTCCATGGACTGATCCCGTCTGGATATCGCATCAAAACGGAATCACACCACAGATGGCTTTTGTGTCTGCCTTCTTTCATTTAGTATAATGTTTTCTTTTCGATGTTGAATTCATCATGTCTTTTCACTTTCTGTATTTCTGATGCTTTGATATCTGGGGCCTTTGCTGACCCTGGGACGACTGCCCCCCCCCAGGACTAGCCAGTTCCCGGAGAGAGTAAGCTGCCTTTCATACCCAGAGTCCACGCCTATACCACCTCCTCTAACGGGCTCTTACACACTGACTCGGACCCATCATTCCCTGTCCCTAATCACCCCAGGGGCAGGTACCAGACAACCAGGGGCAGCCCCTACCCGCTAGGGCCCCCTGAATTTATTCAAACTAGCCTAAGCCTGCTTGCCCTGCCATGCCTTTCCTGTGGGAACCACAATAAAGGCTCCTGCCTGCGTCTTCCTGTTTTCCTCCGGATCCTGACCAAACCTGGTGTCTCCCTGTGTGGTCCCACCTGGCCTGGTGTGTCCCCTCTTCTTGGGAACTGTGAATAACTATCTTTTCGTTGGCGGTCATCTCCTGATCTGCTGGCCTCATCACACCCGAATAATAACAAACCTACATTTTAAAACAGAGGTTCACGCGTGATATACTGAGTTCTAATGTGGACCCAGCCTCTGACTGGGGACAAAGCCGGGACCAGATCAGAAGACCTTTAGGGGCTCCTGGCACTGAACAAAGGGTGATGCTCACCCGTGTGTGGTCCAAAATAAAAGCAACACTCGGTTATAAAAGAAGCAAGAGAAAAAGATCAACGGAGTTCAGAATTTTCACACGGGGGCCACCCTGAGGCTTTCGGGGAGAAACAGAAAAAAAATTAAATTGTCCTCGACACGGTGATACTCTGGTGTCCTTGGCACGTGCTCTATCTGCCTTTTGGGGAAATCAGCAAAGGAGTCGGTCTGGGTTGTAAAGTGGCAGTTCGGCTCCCAACTGCGGAGCTAAAAATACTACGCACCCCTTCCCCCATCCCAAGCTCCCAGAGATGTTTTGAGAACTAGTAAGACAACAGATGGGAAGGCCCTGAGAACTCTCTGGAAGACATGCACTGATTTTAGTGAAGAGTACATTCTCAATGAATATGGTTCAGAAGACCACGCTTGGGTTGCCTCGTCTCTGCCCAGAGAATACGTGCTTTGAGGCAGTAGGCTAATTTTATCAAGTAAAATATACGTTGAAAAAACCCCTGCAGCCCAGTGAGCCCAATACAAACGAGTCTGGGACAATCACCTGTGTTTTGCTTCACAGGTAAAGAGAACGGGGAGTTGACCTTGCCCAGAAGGTCTGAGCTGTGGGAAAGGTAATGTGCGCTTGTTTTCAGGAACTCAAAGTTCTTTATGGCATGTAAACCTTCAAGAGAAATAGGTACAATGCAAAGAACTAAAATGATACTAACTCTGGAGCAGGCTCTTTGCCAGACAGCAGGAAACGCTGACTTGCATTCTCGTATTTAAATTTCACACCTCTGCGCTGTAGCTACTACAGTACTTGAGCGCTGATCAGAGGGTGAGGGTTTTGCCCAAGGAAGTGATGAGTTGGACTTGAACGCAGATCTGCCTGATTTTCCAAAGCCCACGCATGCTCTGAACTCCCATACTCCTGCCTGGAGGTCACGAGACAGGAAGGAGAGCCCCTCTACCCTCCCGTGGGGATTAATTGCTCCCTGGTTGATCTGCTAATTTATGTCCCCTGGCCCCTCCCCTCCTCCCCACACCCCCGCCCTTCCACAGTCCCCACTGCCCCCAGCAGACACCCCCAGGACACGATCGTCTTGGCAGGCAGAGCCGGTTGCCCAAGACAATGGAAAGTCCCTCACCCTTCTTCCCGTGACGCAGAGCGGCACAATACGAGCCCTTTCTTTGCCTATGGCCCAGCTGCCGGCCCAGGAGGGAACAAAGGGGCTGTGCAGACTGGAGGGCTCCGTATGCCAGGAGCCCAGGGGAGGGGCGGAGGGGTGGGCACCTGATGCCTGGGGCTGTGGTGAGGCTGGCCCAGGGGCAGGAAAAGTCTGAGCGAGCTGTGGAGGATGAGGCTGGGGTCCCTCCGGTCCAGGAGCAGTGAGGGTCTGAGAGTATGGGGGGGCGAGAGGGGCGCCCCACAGTTTTCCCTACAGGTTAGGTCTCTCTGGGAGGGTGCCTACCAACTGGCCGGAATCATTGCTAGCGGTTCTAGAACTTTGGCCAGCCCCAGGCCCCAGTCTTGAGGAGAAACCCCCAAATCACCGTGGGCCCGGAGTGAATGAGTCTCCGGGGTGAGAGGGGGCGGGGGCACAGTGAAGTCCTGACTCTGTCCCTTCCCAGGTAGGTAAGCTTGGACCCATAACTTAGCCTCTCTCAGCCTCAGTATCCTTGTCTGTAAAATGGGTAGATCCCACAGTTCACAGGATGAAGTGAGCTAATGTATGAGAGAATAGTGTAAAGGTATTATTAGGGAGAAAGTGAGGGGGTGTCTGGGAGAGATGGGGCCTCGAAGCCCCCAGAGGAGGGATCAGAAGGGGCCACGGGATGGGGGAGGCTGACTCAGTGCTCAGCTGGGAAAAGAAAAGAATGTATGGTTCCTGCTTCCCCGCAAAACCCCAACCCTCAAGGATGACTAGTAGGTAGGGAATGGGCCTCCTTGTCCCTCCTGGGGGCCCAGACCAAAGCCCATTCATCCAAATCATCTCCTACCCTCTGTTGAGCACCTACTGTGCGCCAGACGCTCTGTGGGGCAGCAGTCCCGATGGGGATGGGAAAGCCGGAGGAGGAGCTGGGAGGCTGCGCTGGGGGAGGGGTGTGGGCTACAGTCTGGTCTGCCCCTCCCCCAGCTCTCCAGTGCCAAAGGATGGGGGTCTCTGCACCGTCCTCCTCTCCGCCTCCACCTCCCAGAACATCTGTTTCTTTTCTGGATGGGGGTGGGGTGAGAAGAGAAGAAAGAAAGCAAGAGGGGACCAGGGGCTCCCATTCCGGCTTTCAACTCTCGCCCGGCCCTCGGTAATTGAATGCAGCTTCCCAGTCACCGGCCCAGCACAAAGAGGGCCTTTCACGGGCAGTCCCTCCAGGCTGCCAGCAGTCAGGTGACTGCTTCAGCTCCCCGGCCTCTTAACAGCAACTCAAAGCCACTCCATCAGCAATCACCAAGGTCTGGGGAGGAGGGAGCGCAGACAGCAGGCCTGGCGATGGGAGTGAGCTGCATGGGGACCAGCGGGAGGGAGGACCCCGGAGAAAGGACGGAGACAAAAGACAGGGAGCAATGGAAAGCCTTTGGCTTTTCTGTTCCTTTCTAGAAGGAGGGACTGTTGTATCAGACTCAGCAGGCGACAGGGCGGGTGCCGTCCTGGGCTTGGGGACCGGTGTTGAGAGCCCAGGGTGGGGCAGGGTGCCCTTATCTTGTTGAATCTCAAGGATTCCAGCAGGAACGCGTTGCCCCAGATGACAGGTCACCCTGTGCAGCTCCTTGGGAGACTGGGAGCTGGAGCCCCTCCCCCGCCTGTGGTCCAGGGGCTCCCTGCGAGGAGTGTAGCCTGAAGCCTAGATGGGAGTCTGTCACCTTGGATGCTCTCACAAGGCCCCTCCCGCAGGGGCTGCTGCCTCCCGGGGGTTAGAGGTGGGGTGGGGGGTGGGAGATGCCTCCTTGAGGCACATTTTTCTCCGGGGCTCTGGGCTCCTTACCCCTGCCAGGTGTCACACAGGGCCCAACCTGTGTGTGACCACTAACACCACCAGGCCTCCCAGAGGGCTCATGGGTTAAGTGGTACCATTCTCGAACAATCCTTAGAGCCATTCCTGGCTCCTAGTAAGGCCTTCGAAAATGTTCACTCTTCTGATGGGGTGCTCAATAACCAGTGTATAAAATCTAATATGGCCTATATACTTCCTTTGTCCCATAGGTTCGATTTCATTATAATGAGCTTAAAGGGGCTGCCCAGACATCACAAAGAACTGAGTATGGATTAGAAGAGACTTGCCATTGTCTTGGAGTTCCTTTCCCACTGAGGTTTACTTGTGCGCTATGTGATTTTTCTACCCAGCGTGGGCTCTGACTTTGAAATGAAGTAGGACAGTGGCCATACTTTCTTTTTAGAAGTTCCCTCAGACGAGCCTCAGCCTTTGTGGGTCCCCCTGCCTGGACCCCCTTCTCCTGTACCCCTTGAGACGCAGCCGCCAGCCCACCCCATGCCGCCTGAAGGGAGCCAGCCCCTCCCTCCTCTGCCTCCACCCACAGCCCTGTTACGGCCTTTCCCATGTTGTATCATGTGTGTTTGTTTATAAGAAACGTCGACTTTGTGTTTATTACCATATCCCAGGAAAATGGCTGGGCAAATTTCCTCCAGTTTTGGAGACTGACTTTTGGGTGGTCTGACTTAGAATACCAGCCAGGTGGCACAGGCAAAGTTTACTCTCCGGGGACCCGGGTGGGGGGGTGGTGGTTGGGGACTTCGCAAAGACAGCTGGCCTGAGGCGCTGGCTGTGTGGCTGCAGCCCTTAGGGATGTGCCCTTGCAGAAGCTGACACGAGCAGGGCTAACAGTGCAACCACCGTGAGCCCCGAGTTGGAAGTCGTGACAGTGGATGCTGCACGGTCCAGACACTGATGTGCGGTCCAGCTGCTTCTCGGGGGCGGGGGGGGGGCAAGCGAGCAGCCCCAGGAGCATCAGAGCGAGCGAGGCCAGCTGCTCTGTCCCCAGTCTGTCCCCTTCAGCCCACAGGGAGCCCCTGGTAGGCAGGACTGCGTCTCCATCACCTCCTGGCCCTCACAGTGAGTGTTGAGAAGTCACGGTCCGCTTGCCCCCTGCACCGGCTGCAGCGGCCTCACAGCCCCGGGCACTTCGACCTGACCCACAGAGGCACAGAGGAGTGGCCCTGGCTGAGCCAGGCATGACCCCGCCTGTAGCTGCAGAATCGCCGAGCATGCTTCTTGGGGTCCTCCCGGTGACACTTAGGGGCTCAGGGAGGTGGCTCTTTACCAACAGGTAATGGAAGCAATTCAACTTTTTGTTTTGTTTTGCTTTTTTGGGTCACACCACACGGCTTGTGGGATCTTAGTTCCCTGACCAGGGACTGAACCAGGGCCCCAGCAGTGAAAGGGCTGAGTCCTAACCACTGGACCGCCAGGGAATTGTCACCATTTAACAACGCACAACGTACCAGTGCCCTGGGGCTGGGGGCACACGGGTGACTGATGGCTGAACCTCTCAGGGTCCTCCCGGGCCCTTTCACTTTCATGTCAGTGGACGCTAATGCTCTGACGGTAGCCTCCTGGATCCTATACGACCTGCCGTGACCCTAAAGCCAACTGCCTGGTTTTCAAGAACAATTCTAGAACAAATAACCCACGTGATCCTGGTTGCCTTTTCTAGGGCCCCTGTGATGAACCTGGCACTGCACAGTCCCGACTCCATCTCACCTAATGTACTCCTGTAACCGCCCCTTGGATAGACGGTCCTACTGTGCTGTGTGGGTGAGGACTTGAAGGATCTCCCCCACCCCCACCCCCACCCCAGGGTCAGTAAAGGGTGGGCTGGGATTCAAGTCCAGGGTCACACACCAACCACAACTAAGTGCTGCGGATTTTCAAACAAGTGTCCCCCTTCAGAGCAGCCTCAGAAGCGGCTGGAGAATCACTGCGGTGATCCATTGTCCAAAGCTGCTAGGGTGTCTTTCTTGGGGAAAATTTTAGTGCCTGTAGCACGTTCCTCTGAGTGTCTGTCTTTATCTTTCTTCTTCTTTTTTTTTTTTTTTGCGGTACGCGGGCCTCTCACTGTTGTGGCCTCTCCCGTTGCGGAGCACAGGCTCCGGACGCGCAGGCCCAGCCGCTCCGTGGCATGTGGGATCTTCCCGGACCAGGGCACGACCCGTGTCCCCTGCATCGGCAGGCGGACTCTCAACCACTGCGCCACCAGGGAAGCCCTGTCTTCATCTTTTAAAGACGGGCTGGAGTTAATTTATGTTTTAGAAAATCCAGTTGCTTATCCTCAAGACTGTTTATTAACTAGTTCTGAAGGTCTTTCGAGAAAGGTCTGCCATGAGGGCAACGTCACCGGCTTCAGGACAGGGGTAGGACCGAGGGGCTGATCTGGGTTCTGACGTCCTAAGGCCTGTGTGTAGCATCTGGCTCTACAATCTGGAAGCCTGGGTTTGCACTTTTGGACCTGAGCCGACTAACTTAAGCTCTTCCAGCCTCAGTTTCCCCATCTGTACAAAAAAGATGACACCAAGGTCTGCCTTGGAGTGTCGGTGTGAAGATACACCGTGGCGAGGCACTTGGGATGCTTCTGTCATCAGCGTTAACTTTGAAGAGCCTCTTTGAATGTCTGAGATCTGATGCTGGTTATTCCACGAATCTTTGTTTCTGTAACCCGCTAACCATATACGGTTTTGAGTCTGTTCAGCCTGACTACCTTCCCCAGTGACCCTCTCATGCTCTCAACAGATACGCCCAGGGAGCCCACATGCCAGTGCCGTGCAGGACTCTCGGGACACAGCAGTGATCAGAACTGTCACGAGTCCCTGCTCTTATGCAACTTAGCTTTCAGAGTACATAGACCCAACTCAACTCAGCCCAGCCCCAAATCAAATCCAGAACCATCCCAAACGCTGCAGGTGGAACTCCAGGCCTGGGCTATGGTCCTCGGTTTGGGCATTCTGGAACCAGGAAGCCTCCTTTCTCTAGGGTATGTGCTCCCCGAAGGGGTGGTTGGTTCCAGGATGCTATGGAAACAGTGTTCAAGCGATGGGCTTGTTCTGAACAAAGAAGACCAATAGCTAAATGGAGGATTCTGGGTACTCTGCCGCTCTGGGGTAACTGCCGAAGCAGGGTGCTCCTGGGATGGGAATTCTTCTCCCAGCAACCTCTTCAAGGCTGGGGGACCCTGGCATGGCCTCAGGGACCAGCTCTGTATCCCATGTGAAGGTCCTCCAGACTCTTGCAGGGATGGCCACAGAAAGCTCCGGAGACATCGGGCAGTATCGTCTGCACTCAGGTGGCTTACTCTCTGAAAGGTCGGGGCTCAGCTGATGAGGGTGGACAATAATGCCCTCTGCAGAAGGTCAAGGGGGGCTGGGCAGAGCAGCCCTTCCACCAGGCACCACGCCGCTCTCTCCACAGACAGGGGTGGGGCTCAAGTAGCCCTTTGTTACCACCCCACGGGCACAGGGGATCCCTTTATCTTTTTGAATTTTACCTTGGGTACCTACAAGCCTAATGCTCATCACCATCTTTGGGGAGAAGTCCCCAGTTCGGATGTGGCTGCAAAGAGTTAAATACGCATAACAGGATGTCGTAACCTGAATCACGTTGAGTCCCCGTGTAACCCAGGCTAAGCTGGGGTCTCTGTCCCTGCCAGCTCTGAGCTGGGGTGTCAGCTCCAGCCTCCCTGGCTCTGCCAAGCCCAACAGTAACCCTGGCTGAACAAAACAGCAGTGAGCAAGAGGCCCCCGGTTCACGGGGCCGCGACTGGATCCCAGGCTTTGCTGGCACATCCCGCCCGGCCAGCAGCCCCGCTCCCTGCTGGCACCTCTTCCTTCTCATCCTCTCCCAGGACCGGGCAGAAAGGTCCAGGGCGTGGGACACAGTAGCCTTTTGCTGCCCCTTCCTCGGCAACCGCCAGGCTTGGCCAAGGCCGAGAGGGCTGGGGTAAGAGGCTGTCACATCACTTTGCTGGAATGCACTCAATCCCCTCTCCCTAAAGTCTGGGGCAGTGTCCCCGCGTGGCCACCTAATGGCAGCCTCTCTAAAGCTCTGGATCTCCCAAAGGCACCATCCCCTTTTCAATATTAAGAGTTGGCATTTATGGAATGTAACCTCAGCAACTCCTCCCCACAACCCCATGAGCCCATTCTACAGATAGAGAAACTGAGGGTCCAAGACGTTACTTAGCACACCCATGACGCGCGTGGCTCCTAGGCAGCAGAGCCAGGATCCAGCTCAGGTCTGAACCTCCAAAGCTTAACGCTTTAACGGTCTACACTGCTTTCCATCCTTGGGGGGTCCAGGGCACACAGTCCCTCATTTCTGGGGCTCATTCTGACCCCGAATAGCTAAGTTCAGTGGTTCTCCGGGCTCTGGCAAAGCAGGGCTGCTGTGTCAACCTCGCTCTCCTCGTCTTCATGCTCCTTTGCAGCCCAGAGCTGCTGAGGGACGGAGCACGTGGGGTGACCCTTGCAAATCCAGAGGGCCATATGCTCTTGGGGGTTCCAGGGACCCCACTAGGCCAGGGTGCAAACTCTGAGCAGAGGTTGGGAGGTGGCAGCTGGCCTACACACATCTTCCAGATAGTTTTCTGGGACCCCTTGGGTTTTCCGGCCCGTAAAGGAAAGGAGGGAAAGAAGTGATGGGCAGGTTCACACTCTGGGGTGGGCTGCTTCACCTCCCTCTCCGGGGCACCTGGCCCTCCTCACCTGAGAGTCAGAGATTTCCGAGGGCTTCTCGGTCAGGCTGCTGCTCTCGGCTGGGATGAGGTCGTTGTACTTGGTGACGTCCTCGTCGGAGTAGTGGAGGCTGCCCGGGCTGGGTCGAGGAGGAGACCTAGAGAGTGGGAGCGGGGGTGGGGGGGCAGAGCTGAGACCCGGCCCCACTCACAGCAGCCTCGTCCAGCCCGGGAGGCGCAGGGGAGCCTGGAGGCCCTCAGACCCCTCTGTCCTGTGTTCCTCCTTCCCGGGTCTGCTCGTCCGGCAGGCCTGGGCCTTGCAGAGGAGGGCCTTGGGCTGGAGGCCCTGCCTGGGGCTGGGGACGCTCCAGGTCTTGAAGGCCTAGGACAAGCCTCCCAAACCAGCTCAGGGAAATGGGGGGCTCGGGGAAGGAGAACCTTGACTCTAAGGCCCCAGCACTGGGAGCGCTTGGCAGTGAATGTTGCAAAGCAATTCTGGGCGCCACCGAGACCTCCTGAATCGGAATCTCAGGTGAGGTCTGGACACCTGCCATGCAGACAAACTCCCTGTGTGACTCCTAAACTCACAAAGTGAGCTTCTGAGAGTTAACAGAGGATTAGGGAAAAAAGGAGACTCACGGCCTCCCTCCATCCACATCTGCTCAGAGACCAGAGATAGGCTAAGTCACACCCTCCCTTGAAAAATCAGCCCTAGAGAAAGTTGTGCATTTCCCAGGGGCTTGGCTCTGAGTCATCTGAACAAACAGCCAGGACAGGGCGCCTCGGGCACTCTGCCTGTCGTGGGGTGCATGAGAGGGTGGGGGACAGGATAGGGGCGGGGGAGAGGGAGGCCGGCTGGCAGGCTCCCAGGGGCCCTGGGCAGGTGGCTGGGGTCCCCCATGACTCTGCCCTATTTGTGTCTTCTCAGGGTAGGGTACAAGAGGGCCCTGCCCAGGGCCTGATGCCCGCACGATCTGCCTACCCTGCTTCAGTAAGCGTTTACGGCACCGAGGCCCTGAACCCCAGCTGTCCCACCCGGGCTGGAGGCGGTTTGCTGCCGAAATGCCACTCCGAGAACCATCTGGTGGCCTGGGACTGTGTCACAAGCAACGCCCCCTGCTACCTCCAACCTCTTGTACTATATCTGCATGGATTTTATTCCAATCAACAAAGCTGCATCCTTAAACTACTTAAGAGTAAGATGGCAGAACGGACAGCAGCTTCACACAGACAAGACAGGCAAAACAGGACAGTGGCCGGAGGGAGAAAATGGGGTGCCAGGCTAATGCAGTCTTGGCGACATGCAGGCTGATGTGTCACTGTGATTGGGTCAGGCCCCCGGCGCCTGGGGCTGGTTTGGGGGCCACGGACTTCTGTGTATACACAGCGGGGTAGGGGCCGCAGTGTGTGGACACCGGGGGTGTGAGAGGCAGGCGAGGCCAGGCCGTGGGTGAAACGTCCTCTTTTTCCACGTGGCAGGGCCCCAGAGCCTGGCTGGCCACTGCGGCCTCAAACGGCTCTTTCTTTGGAAAGCTGGCTTTGGCAGCAAAGGAGAGGGGGGCTGGCCAGCCTGCACACCCCTCCCGCTGTCCTCCCGCTGAAGACACACGTCGCTCTTCCTTCCAGGACCAGACAGAGGGAAGCTTTGTGAGCTGTGCCTGGGAGAAGCAAATCCCCCACTCCCGCAGGCACCTCCAAGGAGCCGGGAATGTTAACAGGGCTGAGGCTGGAGAGAGGAGCCCCTGGGCCGCAGCCCCAATGCTCCCGCGCTCCCGGGAGCCTGACACTGCCGGGTCAATCTGGTGAGGCTCACACGAGCCAAAGCAGCTGCCCTTGCCCTTGGACACAGGCAGCCTGGCCCGCCGCAGCGAGTGGGGCTAGGAGGGGCCTGGGGCTGGACAGCCTAGACCTTCCCTGGTTGGCTGCTCTCAAGATGCTGCCCTTTGAGGATGCTGCTGAGCCTGTGGACTTGGGGGGCCGGTGGGAGAAAACTGTCTACAACTACAGCAGGTATGAGTAGGTACCCGGGGGAGAGGGCGTCCACACTGCGATGGCCCTCTCCTTCCGGAAGGAGGACAAGTTAAGGTACAAGCAGTCATGGGGGGACTCCTGCCTGGCCCACCTTCGCTGGGCGCATCTCGCCTTTAGGGCCAGTAACTATCGCGGCTTCAGGCCTGTACTAGAAGCAGCTGGCCCCACACAGCAGTCGGTGGTTTGCAGAATTGTGCAAGTGATTTGTATTCTGCCGTGTTTGGCACAAACTCTCTGTACCCACCTCCTTGTGACCTTCTCCCCGGCCCCTGTGGAGCTGCCTGGGCCCGGCTCTGTCTTCCTCGTGACCATTCCCAGTGGATGCCGCTCCAGGACAGGGCCCTGCCTGCTCTGTGGCCCTCCCAGGAGTCCCCCAGTCCCTCGGCACAGCTGGCCCCCAAGCCTCCATCCCCCGGTCCCCCACGCAGACAGCCCCACTACCTGGTATACAGGCCATTCTTTCGGCAGAAGGAGTTCTTGACTGAGAGCCGCCGGTTGTTGAGTTCTAGGGCAGGAAAACTGCTTTCGTCCAAGCTCATTATCTCCCCATGGCCCAGGGCACCAGACTTGGGATTGGTCCCTGGGAAGGGAGAGGGTGGGGATTGACATCCATCGCTCACTCCATCCCTGTAGACCAGGTGGCCTCCCCGCCTCCCCCATGGCTGGGCTGCCCCCCTTCTCTTGTTATAATAGGAGATGGAGATTGCGCGTAGGAACCCCAGGCTGCCGCCGCCCCTCCCCCCATCAGAGCAAGTGCATTTCCAGGAGAGGGAAGACCCCGCCCTTGCCGAAAGGGAGGGAGCCACGTGAGGGTCCCCGTCCAGCCAGCAGGGCTCGGCGCCGGCTCACCTGAGTCTGTCTTCTTGGCATACTTCTTGCTCTGGCCTCGGATCACGAGCACGAAGACCAGAAGCAGGATGAAGATGAGGCCGACGAGCGCGATGACCACCAAGAACCACCACTCCTCGTAGAAGGGGTTGGCTTTCTGGGCTGGAGCATGGAGCGGGTGTCAGGTCCAGGACCGCTCAGCTCCGTCCTGCCTCCAAACCTCCTGCTCCAGCTGGGACCCTACCACCTGCTCTCACACTTCACGGGTAGTTGGGTCTGTGCCCTCTGCATGAGGCAGAACCTAAGGTTGGTAGGGACGGTTTCATCTCAAGGGCCAGCTCTGACCAATCAGTAAAGCACTGCCTGGAGGGCTGTTTTGAGAAAAGTTCTGAGGTCGGTTCTAGACTCCCTAGGAAAGAGTGCTGGGATTGATTAGTGATGTCTGCTAAAGACACAGGAGGGAGGACTTGCAGCGTGCTTGCTATCTTTCCTTTCTTATTTTTCCTTGCCACCCGTGGCCCAGGGGCTACCTTGACAGACAGACACCAATGTGGTTGGAAAGGCGATTGCCTGGCCTGTGACGGGCCTGGGAGAATTTCTCCCAAGGTTCAGTTGTGACAGAAATCTTTTTCTGGTAGCAGAAGGGAGCTGGGAGGGTGGACATGAGTGGGTCTTCAGAAAGCCTCCTCCAGGGAGACTCCCCTTCTTCCAAAGCCCCCAGTACTGTGCTCCCTGCACCCGGCCGGTACTAATCCATGCTGCTGCCTGACGGGGGCTGGCTCTCCTGTTTCTTCTTGAAGTGCTTACTTCCCATGATTTATTTCTATCAGGGCAAGGGTGAAACTTGCCTGGTGAGTAGACATTTTGAGTTATATTCTTGCCTCGAGGGAAGAGGCCTAGGTATTAAAAGTGGTTAGTGGTTAGATTTGGGGTCATGGGTTTCGACACTGGCATCCTCTGTGAGATCGGAGACAATGGGAAGAGAAAGGCAAGGAGGCAGGGGAGGGATGGAGTCCTGCCCCATCGGGGAGCTGCTTGCTCAGGCCTGCGCTTCACAGGCTGCTGGCTCTGTTTTGGGGGGAGGTTTCCACGGAAACATGCAGTTTATGGCCTGGTGCCCTTGAATCTCCTGGGTGACAAAGCTCAGGGAGACTCTCATCTTGGTTCCGCTGATTCATCCTCAAGCCCCCTGGGCCCCCTGCCCAGGGCTTCTGGAGTCCTTGAAAAGGAACCCAAAAGACCCCTGGCCCCCAGCTCCTTCCAGAGTCGAAGGCTGACTCAGGCCCTGGCCCAGGGCTCTCTGCTTTAGAGAACTGAAGCGGTCCTCACCCCAGTCTTCTGGGGCTGCTACCTCTCCTCCTTCATCCCTGCCCCAGACTCCACCACATGGCTCTTCAGTGGGGCGCCCTCACCGCTCACCCCTCACCCGCAGGCCACAGTACCTGGCACAGACTGGGAGGGGCTGCTGGGGGTGCCAAAGCCGTAGTCGTTGACAGCGATGACCCGGAAGTCATAGCTCACGCCTGGCTTGAGGATGTCCATGCTGAACGTGTAGGACGTCACCTCCTTGGGGATGTCTTTGATGAGGATGTCCCAGAGCCCCTCGTCTGCAGGGGAACAGAGAGGGAGGTGCCGTGAGGAGGGGCCCTGCCCGACCCTAACTGGTGCTCTTGATGCTGGGGCCTTTTGGGTCTGCCCCTTCGACACTGAATCTCCCGTGCATGGCACCTAGTAGGTCCTCAGGAGACATTTTTAAAAAAGTATCTGACCTTTTTATTCTTTCTTTCTCTCTCTCTATCTGTCTAGGCTGCACCGCACAGCTTGCGGGATCTTAGTTCCCTGACCAGGGATTGAATCCAGGCCCCGGCAGCGAGAGCGCTGAGTCCTAACCACTGGACCGCCAGGGAACTCCCTCTTTTTAATTAAAATGTCCGTAAAACATTAGAAAATGTATAATAGGCAGAAACTCCTTTAACACCCAACCCAATATCACCATGCAGAGAAGGAGCCTCACCATTCCAGCAATTTGCGCAGAAGAAATCTACAGATCCGTTTCCCTGTCAGTAAAGCATGCCGCTCAGATGCTTTTAAGAGGCTGCCTAATGTGGTATCATGGGGGTAGGCCTTCCTTTACTTAACCAGGCCCCTATTTTTCTGATCCCCCTTCCTATTCAAAACACCCACAGTAGTGGCATCAGATAAAAAGAACAGGACTTTCTAACAATCGCTGTAGGAGGGACGGGGGTTGCCTGTGAGGTTCTGGTCAAGTTGCCTGGATGTGATGGGGCTCCGTTTGGGAGCGGAGATCTGAGGAGAATGAGGGACCAGTGAGAGCTGGAGGGGACTCCGTCCGCTCTCCCCCTACACCCCCATCCTTTGAGCTCCTGACTTAACCTTCAGGCCTGTCCCCCTTTGTCTGTGGCTCTCTGGGCCTTGTCCTCTTGGGCCATCATTCATTTCCACCTGCTTTAAAGGAATGAGCGTGCTCCCCATGCAAGAGAAGAGGCCAGCAGCATCCTCCAGGGCCCAGTGGCATCCTCCACAGATGCTCTGTGTGGGGCCCATGGGGCTGGCCTGGCTTGGGGAAGAGGGCGAGTCCTGCTTGCGTGAGTGCAGGGCTGATTCAGCAACCAAAGTGTCAAGCCACTTGGGCCCTGGACGGGACCCGTTTTCACATGGACCAGGGGCCCAGGGGTCTCAGAAGGGCCTTGGTGGGCTGAGTGCCCAGGTCTTCATCCTGGGCAGCTGCCGCTGGCCTGGACCAGCTCCCACAGCACGTCCTCCGCTCCACCGGCTTCACTGTCCTTCCTTGTCTGCTTCTCAACTCCTTGGCCTAAGAGCTGTCTTTCTGGCCCACAGGCTGCTCCCAGCTCGGCCATTCCCCGGGGTGGATGGATTTTGTTTGTTTCCTTCCCCACACTATTTTTTACAGATCCACCCAAGTCAGGAATCCCGGTGGAGTGGCCGTAACTCCATCATAATTTCTGAATGTTGGACCAGGAGTGTGGTGGCACCTGTGGAGGCCACCTTCCTGCCGTCCCGTCTGGGTCCCTCTGCTTGAAAGGCGGCCCGTCTGCGTTCTGCTCTCCTTAGAAGGCTCCAGGGTCCTCACCTTCCCTCTTAATGATTTGTTTCTCGGTGCCTGCCTCATACACATCACATCTTTTTGTTGACTGTCTCTCTTCCTCCTGCTAGGCTGTGAAATTCCTCCAGGGCAGGGATCGTGCCTAATCTGTCTTTATAGCCCAGCACCCAGCACAGGCATACTTGAAGTGTTTTTGAATCAGTGAGTGCAAACCTTTCTTCCCTGGCCTTTCCATAGCATCATGAAACACAGGCCCCAATTTCAGTCCTGCAGGCCCCGAAATACAAGTATTGGGGTGCAAATCCATTTTCCTCCTGTGACTTTGAATTCTCTCACTCAGACTTGACGACAGGCACAGTGATGATACCAATGATGATGACCAAACAGCGACACTCACTCCGTATCAAGCCTCCTGGTTCCAAGGGCTTTACTGGCAGCAACGGTGAGAAGGAAGAACACTTGTACCCATGTTACAGATGCGGAAACCAAGGCTTGGAGACAGCTGAGCTCATCCTCCCAAGGTCACAGTGGCAGCGCTGGTGCTTCAGCCTTGAGATGCCTGATTCGTCCCAGCGCTGAACGCCCTCCCTGTGCCCAGGACGGTGCTGACCATCATGACCGTGTCCAGGTGGGCTCGGCCAGGACCCCGCTGCCTCCCAGAAGCTGGGGGCTCCGGCCTGCTGTCTGACCCTCCTTGTTCCTCCCCACACAGGAGCAAAGGGTGGAGCCGGGGCGATGGGGCCAGGCCAGAAGCTGAGGGAGTATCGTGCTGTGTCTCTGGCCTACAGCCCTGGGAGTTGGCCCGAAAGAATCCCTCCCTGGTCTGCAGCGTCTGGCTTCTCATGTTTAGTTGGTTCTGCCCAGGAGGGAGCACAGGCGATGCCGGCAGAGCCAAGGACGCGAGCGATTCCATCCCGAAGAGGATGTACAGCCGGGGGGAGAAGCACGGCATTCCTCTCGTGTTCCCGTCACCAGCTCTTGGGTACCATCCCGAATCCCCGCCCTTCAGGGGGTCCTGGCTTGATCCTTCCTCTGACACTCAGTCCTTGGCCCCAAGTGTGTGCGCCGAGTCGCGGCCCCCAAACCTGGAACACCAGGTCCCCTGCCGGGCCTCCCAGGGAACGCTGGAAAATCCACAGGGCTGAAGTCCAGCGCCAACATTCCAGAGCCTGGCGCCCCGGCAGGCCAACTTGGATGGGAGAAACAGGCACAGGCCCTGGTTGAGAGAAGCACGCGGAGGTCTCCCAGCCAAGTCAGCAGCTGGCCCTGGAGGGCCAGGGAGGGACCATCTGGAGAGGGGAGGGCGCCAAGGCTGCGTATATCTTCCGGCTACACGTTGGATCTGAGGTGCTGGATGTAATAGCTATCTGTGACTGCAGTTATTAGTCCAAGATTAAGGCAATGGCAGGGTGGTAGTGCCTTCCTGGAACCGCTGGAATGAACTATTTGCTATTGAGATGTTCAGCGCTCAGCCACCCCGCGGTATTAACCACGTCGCTGGGATGTGTCAGCACCCCATTAGAAGTATTAGCTACTGAGATGCTGGCTTCCCACTCTGATTAGTATTTGCTATTCGTGCTGGAGCAACACAGTCTTTTTGTTTGTTTCTCAACCTCAATTACCTAATCACAGATCCACGGAATACCGAGAACAAGCCTCCAGCCTGAGTTGACTCTGGCACCTCTGATTAACTCAGAAACCTAGCAACGGAGGGAGCTGGCCGCGGCCGGGAGCTCCTGGGGGTAAGGGGAGCTCCTGGGGGTAAGGGGAGCCGGAAAAGCAGGAGCAGGTGTCACCTCGACTGTGAAACAGGAGCTCGGAGGACAGCCCCCTGCAGCGACTTATCAACCGCTCATCTCCTGATGGCTTTGGAAGTCCTTGTGATTCGATTTCAGGCTTGAGAGGAGAGACTGAGACATTATAGGAACTGCAGTGACAGCCAAGATAGCGGCGATGGGCCTCAAAGAGGCAGCTGGGGCTCCGGGGGACAGCCAGCCTCCTTGTGGGGCACTCGTCAGTGGGGTCGTGTGGAGGACATGGGTGTTTAGCAGATGGGAGCCCAAATCTTTGTTCTCCGGCTTCTTTTTTTTGCGGTACGCGGGCCTCTCACTGTCGTGGCCTCTCCCGTTGCGCAGCACAGGCTCCGGACGCGCAGGCTCAGCGGCCATGGCTCACGGGCCCAGCCGCTCCGCGGCATGTGGGATCCTCCCGGACCGGGGCACGAACCCGCGTCCCCTGCATCGGCAGGTGGACTCTCAACCACTGCACCACCAGGGAAGCCCTGTTCTCTGGCTTCTTGGATGACCCTTACATGAGTCGGTCCTCACCTGGTGATTATAGCTGTTCTCCGGGGCCTCCTGGGTTTCCCTTAACTAAGGATGCAAGTCCCGTTTCCCACTCGTCACAGGGCCACCTCTAGCTTCACCTGGGGGAGCACAAGCCCCTTCTCACGCGACGACATCAGTGCCCCAAGTGGAGGTACTCTGTTCCCGAGGGCAAGCCGGCTCAGCCCGGGCGGGACATACCTGAAGGTCTGGCTTCTATGACGTAGCGGGTGATGGGGCCTTTGCCGGGGTCTCCGCTGGACCAGTGGATGGCAATGGCCGAGCTGTACCGCACGATGATGGGCACTCCGGGTGGCCCGGGGGCACCTGTGAACGGCACACAGTGGGTGAGAGGATGCATGGGAGCCAGAACAGGCGCCCAGCCTGTCTTCCTGAGCTCCAGCAGGAGGTGTTGGACGTCAGAACCAACCTCGGCCAGGGGCTCCAGAAACCTGTGCGTGCTGAGGCCCAAGGAGTGCCTCTTGGCCAGGCCTGCTGGATCTGACTTATTCTCTGCCAGGTCACCCAGAGCCCCTGCACTCCAGGAGAGGTATATGTGACGATGCCAGAAAGGTTCCCAGCTGCATTTGCTTTAAGGCTAGGCCAGAGAGGAGGCCAGGGCTGCAGGAGGATCTGGAACCTTTGCGTCCAACAGGAAGAAGAACCTGGCCCCACTGCTGGCTCTGTTAAGTTGGCCACGCGGGCTACTGGCCCCAGGGGCCAGAGCAGGAGACAGACGTTCGCCTCCGTAGTGAGAGGAGTGAGCCCGTGCTATCTGCTAAGAGTCCTGTACCCCTTCTTCCCTGGGGCGCCCTGCAGCACCAGCTCCCACTGCTCCCAGAGCCCCTGTCTGCTGTTCCCCACGACATCTGGAGCCCTGTACCCCCAGGGCCTGGCACACAGTAGGTGCTTCCTAGGTGCTTATGGGACGAGGGAGTGAGCCAGGGAGCGAGGGGGTGGGTGACTGGCTGGCCCGGTGGCCCCTGTGGACGCCTGCGGGGAAAGGAGCTGAGAGCCCAGCTTCAGACTGAAGATCCTCCGGGCCTGTGAAGGCTTGCAGCCGGACAGCAGGCCAGAGACTCACTACCAGAGCGTGGCGGCCCATTGCCCAGCCCGTGTCCAGCACCGCCCGTGACCTCAGAGGGCCTCACTGCCTTCCTTCCTGTCCCCATTCCTCCCCTAACGAGCATCCTGCCCACAGCACAGGGCAAAGGCGGCTGAGGGATGGAGGGCGTGGGACACAGCCCGAGGGAGATGTGAAGGGCGGGGCAGGGGCCCTTGGGACCCTGAGTTCTCATTCTGCACAGGACAGCCCTCGGGGCTGAGAGGAGCTGTCATCTCCTCCTGGACTAGAAACTTCCAGCATTTCCAGCATTGCCCAGCCTGGAGGGAGAAGGACACCCAGCTGCAATCCGCCCTTGCTGACCCCTCCTCCTCTGGGTGGGCGCAGCTCAGTGCTTTCTCAGAGGCCCCTCCCCACAGCTCTGTACCGCCCCCCTCTGGATCCCCCTGCCCTGGGTCACTTCAAGCGTCCCGTTCGGTTAGAAACCCCTGTCCTCCAGGCGGCCCTCTCCTGTCCCCATGCCACCGCTCTGTCCTTCTTGTTCCTGCCGGCTAGCTTCCTGCTTTTGTCTCCCAAGGAAGCCAAGCTGGCTCAGGTGAGAGGTGCTGGGGGGATGGGGGGAGGCTGGGGGCAGGGGGAGGGCAGAGGCGGGGCAGGGGGCAGCTCCCTGGCAATCTTCCCCCTGCAGCCCTGCAGGCTTTGTTCCAACAGAGCCCAGGGGCCAGAGGGCTTTTCTACAGAACAAGGGGCAGGGAATAGAAAGTGCCCAGGAAGAGAAAGTGAAGGGGGGCCGCCTTGAACTAGCCCCTGGGCAGACCCGCCAGGCAGGTGAGGCAGCCTCCGCAGGCCCAGCTCTCCCGGCAGGGGGGCAGCGGCTCTCCCAGCCCAGGTTCTCCCAGCCCCAGGCTGAGCTGGGGCCTCCTCCACTCCCGGCTGATGGGCGGGGAAGACGGGGAGGAGGGATTTCAGGGGGAGTCTGGGGTGGGCTGTGTACTTTCTCCAAGGGGGAAGTTCAGAGTGGCTGGGAGGTGGATTCTATGTTTGGGACACACTGCACGGGTGACAGAGACGCTGCGGAACTAAGCCTCAACCTCAAGTTGCCCTGAAGAATTCCCCCAGCCTGACAATGACCCCAAGAGGCATTGCAAAACCCAAACCAAGCCACTCTTTCCTCCCTGGTCCCTGGTACTCCCCTCCTTCCCCTCCCCTTCCCCCAGGCCCAGTGCACTGGGCCTGGCCTGTAACTGCCTGGCTCCTTTCTTGCCCTGCCCCCAACCCTGCCCCTCTGTCTAGGAAGGATGCAGCCAGCAGGTGCCCCCGGCCCTGCCCAGTGTCATCTTCCCAAGCCTGAAGACCCCCAGAGCATGGGTTCTCACAGTGGGTAGCAAAGAGCTACCTCAGCTCTCGTTCAAATGCACATTCCCAGGGTGGCTGCACAGAGATGCTGAACTTCCTGGGACGCAGAAATCTGTACTTATCACAGGAACCCCGGGGGATCTGACATCAGTGGCACCTTGAGAAACACTCCATAGCCCTGCTGGCCTTCCCTCACACCTGGACACCCACCCCTTCCGATCCTGCTCCACCACAGCTTCAGAATTCTGCAGATGCCGGTCTGTATTTCCATGCAGCC
The DNA here is from genome assembly GCF_059928025.1 of Delphinapterus leucas. Lineage (NCBI taxonomy): Eukaryota > Metazoa > Chordata > Mammalia > Artiodactyla > Monodontidae > Delphinapterus > Delphinapterus leucas. The sequence continues at coordinate 64,933,441 of NC_143147.1, read as the reverse complement.
ATCTGAATGGATGACTTCACCCCCATGGAGTCTTCTGGAATCTCCCCCTTTACATGCCCCCCCTCCTCCCCCCTTCCTCCCCCCAGGCCCACCCCCTACAACCCCAGGGGCCCACGTGCTCCACCAGAGACCCCGTCTTGCTCAACTCTGCACCCCCAGGCTCCAGCACGGCTCTGGGCACCCCCTTCCGACTTGGGGGGCTGAACACCGTGTATGGAGACAGCAGCCCCCGCGTCCGCCCAAGGCTCCCCTACCTTCTCCGGGGCCCGTGGTGACGTTGGCTTCGATCTCGGGCCCGTAGGTGAAGGTCTTGGCTCTGATACGGAACCTGTAGGTCATCCCCTCTGCCAGGTCCTTCACCTTCAGCCACAGAGGGCTGCTGCCCTTCACATCCACTGTCACGATCTTACTGACTCCTGGAGGAAGGGGGGACACACCGCATGTAGGGCCGGGGGAGGCCATGGGGGAGGAGCTGGCCAGGGGCTGCACCCCCTTGGAGTCAGGCTGGGACAAGCACCCTTGGCCACACAGAGTGTTTTCCAGACTGCTCTCAGAACACAGCCCACGGGCTGTTCTCAAGAATATATATGTACTGCCTACCTGCCTGCCTGCCTGTCTGTCTGTTGACTGAAAACCCAGAGGGTCCTTCAGCATCTGGAGGGAAAAAACAACTCACCATCTCGCTTAACTTAACCATTGTGCGCCAAACATATTTCACCCCCTGTTTTTGGTCCCCCGCGTTCCATCCCATAGAATTCAAACCCCAAGGATCATCTTCCGCCAAGTGCTTCTGTAAAGACACCACCGTCCAGAGCTGGAGGGGGCACCGGTGCAGCTGCCCCTAGAGCCCAGGACAACCTCCTTCCTCCTGTGGCAGCGAGAGCCAGGAGCCCACACCCGGCCCTCCACCAGCTGAGTCCGCCAGGCTCTTCAGGGCAAAAGTGAGGGTGCTACAGCAGTCCAAATCTCGGCAACTAGAGGGGAGGCTTGATGGCTTCCAGGAGGTGAGAGTTTGCGCGCCGTGACTCCCAAGTCAAAATCCTCCCGACCGCCAGCCTCCCCAGGACCGGGTTTCCTCTCTCATGCACACCAACCAGCCGGCCACCCCCAGGAGACAGGCTTTGCGGCCAGCAGGCTGGGCTCAGACCCCAGAGCTGCCTAGGGGGTCTCTGAGCATGTCTCCTACCCTGGCTTCACGTTATTCTACTGACTGAGGGTATCAGTGGCGTCTTAGGCCAGGTGTTACGAGATTAAATAAAATAACAGAGCATCTGGCTCAGGGTTGGGGCCCAGTGTATTGAATGAATGAAGTCCTGATGGACAGAAAAGTGGGCGATCTCGAGGGGCTCCCTGAAGGAGCGATGTACCCGTGGGGTCACGTGGTGATGTGCCCTGGGACCCGGAACAGCAGCCCTGGGTACCTGGCCCCTCGACTTTTCTGAGCAAACCCTTCATTGGCCTGGGCCTCGGTTTTCCCTACAGAGAAGCAGGGGTTGCTGCATCCTCGCGGAGCCTGTTTGCTGGACTGAGGAACAGACAGGCAAAGTGACCATGCCTCGCCAGGTGTGGGTCCCCTGGTGCCACCACAACAAGAGCCGTCTGTCCCCCTGCGTCCCGTCCCCGTGACCTCTGTCCTCTCCATCCTTCCATGGGAGAGATGGCCCCTTTCCTGTGTCCTGCACCTGACCGCCCCTCTTCCTGGGGCCCAGCTCCCCCTCGGGACCTCCAGACCCGGTGAACTGCTGGCACGCAGGTTGGGCCGGGAAGACTGAGGGCCATTGTTCCCTCGGCTGACCCAGAACTGCTGGCCGCCTCGGCTCCCAGGGCTCCGCCCCTTGTTCTGGTCAGGCTCCACTGTCGGGGAGGGGTGACCCCCGAAGCGGTCACCTCTAGCCACCAGGGTGCCACCTGGTAGGCCAGCCATACCCCCAAGGCCTCACTGGGCTCTGGAACTGGACATAGGCCACCAGGGGTACAATCTCCTTCCTGCCTTTCTAAGCAAACAGCAGTAATCTTGGCCGAGGCAGGGCAGCAGGTGGAGGGGCCCAGGAGTGGGGCAGGGTCCCGACGGGTGTGGGGTCTGGATGGATGGGGCGGGGCTGCGGGGAGGGCACTGAGGAACAGGGCTCAGGGCAAGCGGGAGGGAGGCTAGTTGCCGAGCAACAGGCTTGAGCTGAGGTTCCCAGAGGGCAGCAGGGCCGCAGTGATTCCCGGACTTGTGCACCTTTCGGGGAGAGGTTCCAAGGCTCTTATCAGATTCTCAGAGGGGTTCCTGACCCCACGAAAGGCAGAGAAGAACTAACCCGGAGGAAGGCTGAGCCCCTAAGGTTGGCGGGCACACGTAGGACGGGACCATCGGGGGATGGCCCATCTCTATTATCCATCTCGGGATACTGTATTTTGCCCCGGGGTCCTTCCACTCCTCCCCACTTCCATCCACTGAAGGGGAGAATGTATTTTAAAGTTCTCTCCCAGGACTCAGGAGGCTGGGGCTACTGTTGCAATTTTGCCTCCAACTTGCCACTCTTTCACCTTGGCGATGCCCTGGCCTGTCCTGTCGGGGTCTCAGTCTCCCGTTTGTAAGAGGGGAGGGGTTCATGGCTCTGCGTGGTGATCACGGAGGGGACCTGTGCAGAGGGTGGGTTTGGGGAGCCCCGCGGGAGGGAGGGCCCCACTCACCGTCCACGGGGGTGCAGGGCTCGTACACCAGCCGGTAGCCCTCCAGGACACCATTGGGGAACTGTGGAGCCTCCCAGGACACGTTCACTGAGGTGGTGGTCAGCTCACTGAACTTGACGGAGCTGGGAGCACTGGGGGCTGGGGGGAGACAGCAGAGGGGCTTTGTTTCCTCCTTCCTGGAGGTTCAAAGCCCTGGGTTTGGTTCCAAGGAACCAGCAGGGGCGTTTGGGCCCGGGAAGAAGCAGAAAGCGGGGCTTCGTGCCAGAGAGGGTGGGAGGGGTCACTAGAGGTCACTGGACCCCCTTCCCTCCCCCGCTGAGGTCATTAGCATTCTTTCCAACATCAGAGTCCAAGTACTGGGAGAAAAGGGGACTTTCTTTTCCCTAAAGTTGGAGAACGCAGGCTTCCTCTTGCTAAGTGGCCCTGAGCCCTGGCTGAGCGCGCAGGACACGCCTGGACTGTACCCCCGGGGTCACTGCGGGGCCGGGCGATGCCTTGGCTTCCCTGGTGGAGGAGGTTGGGGGGTGCCTGGGCCTCAGAGCATCAGGTGGGCCCTAAACAACCTGCCAGAACTGTCATGGACGTGGACTTTCTCTTGCTCCTGGGGCCCCGGGGATGATTGCCGAGAGACACCACACCACAGGAGCGTTCAACACTCTGGAAGAGAAGCTTTCTTGGCCCAAGAATCCCAGAGTGACCCCAGAAACATCGGAGTGGGGGAGAGGTCGGAGGGGGAGGACAGAGAGGAAGGGAAGGGAACATCAACCATGCAGCGTCCCGAGCTGGCTCCAGCGGGACGACCGGGCTATTATTGTCCGGAGCTGCCCGCCCACGGAGCCGGAGCTAATCTGGGCCGGCTTCCGCTCCAGCCCCGGGAGGCAGCGTCAGGGAGCTGTCTTTGAAGGACAGAGGCCAGCTCTGGAGGCCCTTCCTGCCTCCCCTCTGTTAGAGGGACGTGAGACAGAACACTTTGTCCTGCTGACGGAAGCGTCCAGGCTCCCAGGGGCTCACATCCGGCCGATGACACTGACAGAGAGTGGTCGGGACAGACAGGCAGGCAGATCGACCCTCGGGAACCAGAGCTCGTCCCCAAAGAGGGCAATACTTAGGAACCGACTCCACGGGGTCTCACTCTGTCTTTAAGAGAAAGGTAATTGACAGAATGGGAAACAGCAGGTTGGAAAAGATGCTTCAAGCCAAGAGGCCTGTATTCAAATCCACGCGGAGAAAACTCGATGGCAGGCAAAGAAGGGGACCGGTGCCATGAAGACAGCCCAGGACACGCTCAGATATCCTGGGCCCCAGTCTCTGCTCCCCCATGGACCAGCTGGGGGACCTTAGGGGAGAAGCATCACTTCCCAGGCCACCCTTGCTCATCGTGAAACCGGGTAACTCCTGCCCTGCCCGTCCTCAGGGCTTCCGGAAAGGTCACGTGTACTGTTGCCAGAGAAGTGGCTCTGGATACCATCTAGAGGGCTGGCTCTGCACGTGTGGGCTGCAGGGTTCTTAGCATCGCCCACTCCTCTGCCCCGCCCTGCTGTCCAGCCTCCTAACTGGCCTCCCTGCCTCCCTCCTCTCCCCCCCATCAGCCTGTACCTGGTACAGCAGCCAGGGCGAACTTTTATAAACACAAACAGATCCTGTTGCCCAGATGCTTATCCCCACCAATGGCTCCCTGGCATGCTTAGAATTAATCCTAAACTTCCTTCCAAGGCCCCCAGACCCTCTACCACCTGACTCTCACGTTCTTTCAAGCCACCTGGCCTTCTCTCTGTTCTCTAATCCCCTCCAGCCTCCAGGCCTTTGCACCTGCTGGCCCCTCTGCCCGGAACACCCCTCTCCTCCAGAACTTCCCGCGGCTGGCCTCTTCTCACTGGAATCTCAGCTCAGATGGCAGCCACTCCGTGAGCCCTCCGCAGGCAAAGCCAACCGAAGCCATCTGTCCACTCCCTGCCTCAGTCCTTAGATCACTCACACCCACTACCACCTGAGGTTAATTCATCTAGATGCTTGTTTACGATCCGACTCCCTCCCTAGGAGCGGGCCCTTGTTGGTTTCATTCACTGTCGTGTCCCCAGCATATGGCCCAGTGCGGCCCACAGAGAATGCTCAGTAAATACTGGTGGAGGGGACAAAGCCAGGGAGATATGAGAAAGTCAGATGGGAACAGACCGGGAGCAGAAGGCGGCTGGCTGGGCATGGACTGGCCATCGGCAAGGCGGGCTACTGGGGGAAGATGGGGGGAGGAAGGGCGAGATCTGGGGGCCTCTCCAAGGCTTTCTGGGGAGAGTGCCCCTCTTCTGGGCACTCATATCTAGGCCCCTCTGGGTGGGCTGCGCTCTCCCACTCTGGAGGGCGTCCCACGGGGCCCGGGGACCCAGCCCAGATCGCTCAGCTGCCTTCACTCCCCCACGATCGCGGACGCCAGGTGCCCCCCGCCCTCCCCGCCGTCTGTCCCTCCAGTCTGTCCCCCACCTGCTTGCTGGGTCTGGCCCCAGGCCGGCGTGCTCCGAGGCCCGTCCCCCGCGGCGTTGAAGGCTGCCACGCTGACCATGTAGGCGGTGTAGCCGGTCAGGTTCTTGAGTTTGACGCCGTTCTCGGCCAGGAAAAGCGTCTTCACCCGCTCCGTGAGGTTCCGCCGCTGGGCCTCCCAGAAATAAATCTGTGGGCACAGAGGATCTGGAGTGAGGGAGACAGTCACCCGGCTTCCCCCCTTGCCCCGGCCTGATCCCAGGGTCTCAGACACACTTTCTTTCGTACCATCCACACACCTGGATGGGAGGTGTGAGTCGCCCAAGAAATAGTATAGGTGTTTTAGAAACCCTTCCAGAGTGTTCCTTTTCACAGCTAATCCTTCAGTCTCTGCTAGACTGTAAACCCCATGAGGGCAGAGAGCCCACGCGTCTGTTCACTGCAGTGCCTGCAGGATTTAGCACAGCGTGGGCACGGTCGGCCCTCAGAATGTTGCCACTGTAGGAATAACTCAATTCTGTTCTGTAGGACCCTGAGTGCAGTGTAGGTAGACTGCTGGCGTGAAGTCTACCTCAAACCCAGCCGAGAGTCGAGAGTTGGCTTTGAGGACCAGCCCATCGGCATCACCTAGGAGCTGCTCAGGGATGCAGTGTCAGCCCACCCTGGACCTGTGGGATCAGCGTCTGCAGGTTGACAAGGCCCCCAGGGACACACATGACAGCTGGAACAGCTCGCTGTAGAGGCAGGCAGGCCTGGGCTGACCCCAGCGCACCACTGACTTGCCCAGGTGACTTCTCTGAGCCGCAGTTGTGTCGTCCGTATAGTGGGGGTCACGGACACCCACTTCCCAAAACCAAGGTGAGGTGCAAAGGTCGTAAAAAGAAGGAAGACACGGCAATTCTGCAGAAAGTTTCAGTCCAGGAGCGCAGCAGGTGTCCACAGTGCTTCCAATAATAGTTGAACCCCTGAACAACACGGGTTTGAACTGCCTGGGTCCACTGCTGTGCGGATTTTTCTCAATAGACAGGCGCAGTACAACAGGATCTGCGGTTGGTTGAATCCGTGGATGTGGAACTGAGGACAGAGAGAGCCGACTGGGACTTGAGCACCCGCAGAGTTTGGTAGTATCCACAGTGGGTTCTGGAACTGATCCCCCGCGGATTCCGAGGGACGACTCTACTTCATATTCACGGGGGTTAACACTCACTCGTCGCCAGCGAAGCAGCAGATCCTTCACTATTTTTATTTTTTGACTGTGTCATTCTTTATTATTTTGGATATCTACACAAAATTTTACTTTATTTTTAAAAATTTTTTTATCTTTTTTAACATCTTTATAGGAGTCTAATTGCTTTACAATGGTGTGTTAGTTTCTGCTGTATAGCAAAGTGAATCCGCTATACATATACATATATCCCCACATCTCCTCCCTCTTGCGTCTCCCTCCCACCCTCCCTATCCCACCCCTCTAGGTGGTCACAAAGCACCGAGCTGATCTCCCTGTGCTATGCGGCCGCTTCCCACTAGCTATCTATTTTACGTTTGGTAGTGTATATACGTCCATGCCACTCTCCCACTTCGTCCCAGCTTCCCCTTCCCCCTCCCCGTGTCCTCAAGTCCATTCTCTACATCTGCGTCTTTATTCCTGTCCTGCCCCTAGGTTCTTCAGAAGCATTTCGTTTTTTTTAGATTCCATATATATGTATTAGCATATGGTATTTGTTTTTCTCTTTCTGACTTACTTCACTCTGTATGACAGACTCTAGGTCCACCGACCTCACTAACTCAAGTTTCGTTTCTTTTTATGGCTGAGTAATATTCCATTGGATATATGTGCCACATCTTCTTTATCCATTCCTCTTTCGATAGACACTTAAGATGCTTCCATGTCCTGGCTATTGCAAAGAGTGCTGCAATGAACGTTGCTTCACTACTTTTAGAACTCGGAATCGAGGCATTTGAGAATTCTGAATCGAGGCGTTGGGAAAGCTACAAGTCCCTGGCCCGCAGAGGATTAGCGAGCATTTGGCGCCACCTGCTGGCCAACGGGGTTTCGGCACGCTATTGGCTTCTCAATTTCTCAATTTGCCTGGAGAAAGTTCATAAAAGTGAGAAAGCTAATAAAAGTGTCCCCACCTGGCATGTGTGAACGGCAGTTAGGACGACTCGGTACCATCAAATCCTTGCTTTTCTCTAACCCCTCCCTTTTTCTTTCTTCTTTTTTTTTTCAGTCTTCTGATACAGGTAGATAGTCACACATGAAGTCATTCATTCATTCACTGTTTGGAATGAATGAGTGAACCTACTTGAAGTGGATTCAAGAGAGACGGGGCAGAGGCAGCGGGCAGACATTTTTTTGGAGGGTTTCTGCTATAAAGGGACCAACCAGAAAAATGGCTGAAGCAAACGTGAAGCCAGGAAGAGGCATTTGAAAGATGCAACGTATTTCAGCATGAGAAAAGTGATAATGCAGGACAGGGGGTGCCAGTGGCTGGCGTCACGTTCTTGGGAAGGGGAGGAGGGGGGTCCAGGACACAGGGCCACCACACGTACATAAACGGGCACCCTCAGCAGGCAGGTCTTACCTGTGTGAACCGAATTCAGCAGACCCTTGCTGGATGAGGATTAAGTGACATTTGTGCAAATAGCACAAGGGGCTGAGGCTTGACCTCAACCCCAAGGGCACACAGCCGAGTTACCGTGCAGGCTGATGGGTAGCCAGGTGTCTGCTAGAAAACACGCTCCCTGGAGGGCCCACGTCTTTGGCTCTCTTGCATCTCAAGCACCTAGAATCATGCTCAATAAATACCTGCTAATGGATAAACACCTTCCTTAGACGGGAACAGGTGGAGGAGTGAATCGTCATCACCACCTTCTCCTATTCTCAATTCCCTGCCCCTTCGGGCTTCACCACAGGCAACAGGCCGAACTTCAGCCTCGGTTAAGTCAGGTTCATGCCCACATGTCACATTGCTGGCTGTCGCTGGAGGAAAGCCACACTTTCAGTTCACGAGCACAGCCTTGCGTGGCCCAGCCACCGTGATACACTGGCCTGGTCCATTCTCTGCAGTCTCCGGCATCAGAGTTCCACACAACCCTTCCCCATTTTCCCTCCCTCCCCAACCTCACCCCTGGCTCAGGACCCTTCACTGAGCTCCGGAAGCCATCACACAAGACTCCACAAGCTCCCTGCCCCAGCTGGACCACCTCCTGCCCTGTGTCCCTACCCTCCGCCTCCCTCCTGTGACCAGGGCTGAACTGCTGGCTCCCTACTAAGGCGGGCCCCACGTTACTGCACTAAACCCCAGCCCCTCTCACCTCCTCCAGAGCATCACCCCCCTCACAGCTTCCTCTCTTCCCTGACTCACCAAATTCCTCCTCTTTCCAGAATCATTTCTATCAGCACACAAATGAGTTATTCCTCCCATCTTAAAAACGCCTCCGTTCCGTTGACTGTCTTTTTCCAGTCTCTACCCCATTTTGTTACTTCCCTTTAAAGTAAAACTCCTCAAAAGGGATGTCGGTACTGGCTGCCTCTCCTCATTCTCTCGTGAACCCACTCCAAGCAGGCATTCCCTGCCCCCAGCTCTTATCAGAGTCACCTGTGAACTTGGCCTGTTTAATGCTAATCCAGGGCTCTGGAAACTCCCTCTGTAAAGGGCCAGGTAAGAAATATTTTAGGCTTTGCAGGCCATACGGTCTCTGTTGCAGCTATTCAACTCTGCCTGTGACTTGAAAGTAGCCAAAGGCGATCTGTAAACAAATGGGTGTGGCTGCATGCCAATAAAACTTTATTTACAAAAACAAGTGGGGGGCCAGATTGGCTCATGGGCTGTCTGCCCATCCCTGAATAATTGCTTCCTAGATTTCATCTTGTTTGAGCTCTCAGTAGTAGTTGGCACACCTGCTGCCTCCCTCCTTCTGGAAGCACGTTCTTCATGTGGGCTCTGAGACTTCGATCACTTGTTTTGGTCCCGGGGCTCAGTTTTCAGACTTCTGGTGTTTTGTATGTAGTCTCCGGGCTTTCAGGACCATCTATATGCTGAGGATCCCACCGTTCACACCTACATCCTGGACCTTCTCCTTTGGACTCTGCACCTGTGTGCCCAGCTCCCTTGGGTGTCTCCCCTTGGAAGTCTGACGTCTCAAACCAGCTCTCCCTCCGCACCTCCCCCTCCCACCATCTTCCCTTTTCCTGCGCTGTAACTGGAAGCTCTGTCATCCAACTGCTTGGAAATCCTTGTTGCTTCTCCTTCTCTCACATTCCACATTCAGTCCATCAGCAAATTCTATCAGCTCTACCCCCTTCAAATGGAACCAAGAGCAGATGCTTCTTACCTGCTACTGCGCGGACTAAACCACCGTCACCTGGACGATGCTGCCGCCTCTTCATGTTTTGCATTTTCCCCATTTCAGGCTACTCTCAACGCAGCAGCCAGCACAAGGCTTTAAAAACCCGAGTCACCCATGTCCCTCTTCTGTCCCCAAGTCCCTGTGGCTGCCACCTCATTCAGCCAAAGCCCTTGAGGACTCCAAGTGATGCGCCCCATCACACTGGGACACATGGGGCTCTTTGCTGGGCTTTGTACACGCCAAGCACCCACGGATCTCAGGGCCTTTGCTCGTCTTCCCCCTCCTTCTGGAACACTCTTCTCCCAGATCCACGTGATTCACGCCCTGTTCGCCTTCATCTTTGGTCACGTGGCAGCTTCTCATGAAGCGCTCTCCCAACGACCCTATTTAAAATGCCAAACCTGCTCCTGGACCCATTCCACTTACCACCACCTGGAGGTGCCCTTTGCTTTGTGCATCACTGGCTTCCTCCCCTACAGTTTAAATAAGCTCACGTTGTCTCTGCTTTAATCTCAGCACCGAGGACACTGCTAGGCACAAAGTTACTACTCAATAAACACGCATCCCTGAAAGGCCGGATGCGTGGACGTGCCTGTCCCTGCACACGTCACAGCTCATTCTGGTGCAACCACCGGCTGGTGGTGTGAATGTGTGGTTAATGTTAAGGTCAGTGAACGTGGATGTTAATGCAGGTCTGGGAGGTGGCAATTCTGTTTCCCTTGTCAATGTCCATGGTTGGTTATGATGTTTCCCTGAGCACGTGGACGTCTGCTGTGTGATGTCTGGGCAACCACACATTTCCTGGGACCGTCCCTTAACTGGAGACTTCCACACCTCCCCAGTCTGGTGGCTGCCAAACTGTTGCAGGCCCTGCCCGACTCCTTCTTCTTCCCCAGGGAGGCATATGCTAGTGGCGCAATATTTAGTTCTCCCAGCTGGCGCTGCGTGGGAGCGTCATCCATCTTCAAGAGCATCCTTGGCGAGACGCCTTTCTTCCTCTCTCCCGCCTCCTTCACCCCGCACAGAACCAGACTCCTATACCAGATTCTGTCTGAAATGGGGTCTCCACAAGCCGTGGGACCGGGCAAGGCCCTTACCTTTGTGGAAACTCAGTTTCTGCCTGTGGGACGAGGGCTGAGCCGGGGAAGCCGGGAAGCTCCTGGGTGCTCCCACCCTTCCCACCTTGCCACGGCACTAGGCTACTCTCCGGAATAACAAACAACCACCAGGAATCAGAGCGGCGCTGGACAGTGGCACAGGAGGTAGGCCTCAGACATGGCCATGGGCTGAGTGTCCAAACAAGCAGCCCGTGACTATCATTATTACTATTATTGCCGTCTCCTCCAGTGGTTGTGTGCTCAGTGCTTCCTCCCCACCTTTCACAGGGTGACGGCGAGCGGACCTGGCATCTGACTCTCTGCTATCTATCTGCTTTTTCTGTGACCTCGTTGAACCACTAACCTGGGTCTCAGTTTCCTCATCTGTACAATGGGCACAAACATTATAACCTACCAGCTTTACTGGGCTTTCAGGAGGATTAAGGAGCTCTAAGGGGCTTTGCGAAGTTTGGAGACAAATTGAATCCTGCCATAACACAAGATGTTTGCCTAAAATCTAGAAATAACTTTAAACAGAAATTACCAACACCTGGCCGGTGGTCCTTTGCTAACTGGCCATTCAATTTGCATCAATATGGTAACTAGGGTTGGCCAAATAACCACTTTGAGAGGTCTCACATTGGCATCGGGAGCTGGTGGGCTGGGTGGGGGCTGGGGGGGTGTACTGCCCAGGGATGATACAAGCTGGGGGGTGTCCTGAATTTCTAGCATCTGAGCGCCGCCTGCCCCAAGGATGCCGGGGGGATGGGCGGAGTCTTGCTCCAGCTGCAGGTGATTCAGGGGATTGGGTGCAGACAGCCAAGGGATCAGGTGTAGCCCCGGGACCTCACCACTGCTGGGTCACTCCCAACCACCACCCGGCCCTGTGTAGCCTCTGAACCTTGCTCTCTGCCGGAGCGCCTGTACCTTGTAGCCCTGGATGTCTCCGTTCTGGCTTTCCGGCGGGGGTGGGTCCCACGTCACATCCAGCTGCGTGGCCGTGGCGCCGTGGACAGCCACGTTGCGGGGCACTGCCGTGGGCACTGGAGGGTGAGAGGGGTGGTGAGTGCGTGAGGGGACCTCAGGAAGGAGGAAAAGGAGATGGCCTGGGGGCGGGGTGTGGCCCCCCCAGCTCCCGTCTCTCCTCCCACTGGGCTTCCGGGGCGGGGCGTGGGAAAGGTGTGCTGGGGCTGGAACGGCAGCGGCGCTCACCTGCCTCCCCGACGAAGACCTCGTGTGGGGGGCTGGAGGGCCCCTCGCCCGCAGTGTTGTACACGCTCATGCGTATTTCGTAGCGCCGGTGCTTGTTCAGGTCTGGGGGGTGAGAGTGGGGGAGGGGAGAGGCACACAGAGGTCACTGGCCCTGCAGTGGACGGGGACGGCGTGGAGGGGGGCGGCTGCAGGGGGCGCTGTGATGATGCACCCCTGCGAGTCTGGACCCCTGAGTGCAGGTTCAGGAAAGAACAGATAAGAGGTGGGGCAGTCGACACTGGGGAGGGGGATGCTCTGACTCATCCCTGGGAATCCGGACACAGGGTGACACTGGGTGGCGTCCTGGCCAAGTGTGACCACCTTGGGAGTTTTTGAGACCGAAAGGTGCACTGTTAACATTTATGCTGGGACAACAGGTGTGAACCAAAACTGTCCCAGAGGCGCCAGGTCACAGGTCACTCCTTCCCTGCCTGTCCTGGACACACTGGTCACTTCAGATGCTCCAAGTTCCCAGCTTCCCCCCCCCCAGTCTCCATCAACCAGCTCTTAACGGGGGGGGGGGGGGCAGGGCCCAGCCCTAAAGAGAAAAGGCTCATTGGATGCGAATCTGGGGCGAAGAAACTCTATGTTTTTGCTCAGTTGGGGTGCTTGCGGGGAGATGCTTAGACGGAAGCTGGGAGAGGGGAGCAGCTGCAGGAAAACAGGCCCCGACACCCTGGGTGGGAGTTGCCGTCCCTGCTGGGGGGTGGCTGACACGTTCCCCCAGTCTCCTCTGCGTTCCCCTCCACAGCTCCCCCTCCCCAGGTGGAAGCCCTAAGCACCCCGATAGCCCTGGCCCTGCACCCGCGAGGGCTGTTGGTTCAGGAAGGACCTAGAGGGACAATTCAGTCAAACGCGTGCTATTAACAGGAGGCCCCCTGGCCCAAAGCTCCGGGCCTCGGGGAGAACCGAATGTCCTCTGGGACGTTAGGAAAGAGCTAGGGCTCGGGGCACCAGGTGGGGACATTTCCCGGTCCCTGAGGGAAGACGGGGGCTCTGCTCACTCCAGGGTGGGCCTTGGCTTGAAAGACAGAGCTGAGCTGACAAGTGCCTCTGATGGGACGAGACAGAGCAGCAGCAACGTGGACGCCTGCCCGTGGACCCCCGGCCCCTACCGCGCACCTCCTCTCGCCGTCCCCCGCCCCCCAGGAGGACGAGGCCTTAGCCATTTCCCTTTCTGTCCTGCACTGATGGACGGTGGCCTGGAGCAGACCTTCCCTGGCGACCCCCTGCTTTTCTGTGTATTTCAGGAAAGTCACGCGTGTGCAGGGGGTTCCCCTTCTTCAAGCAGCCTGAGGTGGGCGCACCACTCAGCTGTGGTCAGGCGTCCTCGGAGGCCCCTCTCCCCTCCCCGTGGAAGGCGGGGCCCGTCGGGGAGCGGCCGTGCAGGGGGACTTACTGTCCAGCTCGTACTGCGTGAGGCTGGGCCGGCTCAGGTCCCGCACGGAGTACAAGGCTACGGGGTTGGGGTGGGGTGGAGGGGGCCGGAGGGAGACAGCAGACAGAGGAGGTTAGTACACACACCCCCCCCAGCCACACAGACCCCGATGAGGGGGGCGGGATGGGAACACGCATGCAGAGGGAAGGGCCCTCCAGATTCCTGAGTGAGGGGCCAGGGTGGGAGCGGGGATGGGGGGGGAGAAGAGGCAGCTCCCAGGACAGTGCCATCCCGTCCTGGTGTGCACCTGCTGGAGGTCACAGGGCACAGGAGCCCCTGGGAGCCCAGCATCCCCAGATGGGGACAGCTCTGGTCCCTTGTCTAAGGCTGAGTTCCTGACATGATAGAGTGGTGTCGTTAATTTCCTCATATGAACCAGAAACCATTTTACTACCAGGAAATATGACTGTATTATACACAGGCCTATAAAATCACAACGACCAGCACATGCCTGCCAAAAAATAATAATAAAAAAATAACGCAAGCTGTTGGATCAGCTACTTCTGAGGTTTTCTATTAATTTTCCTTGGCTACGTGTTCAATCATCTTGTTGTCTGTTAATACCTGCTAGAAGACAAGGTGCAGAGGGTTTACGAGAAGGATGGGAGGAAAAATCAAAACGCAGGGGATCTTAAACTGCTCCTGTTCTCCCAGTGTCTCTGGTTTGGTACCACCACCCACCTGGGGACCAAACCCTCCAGACCCCTCCCTGTCCCACCGGCCTCCCTCTCCCCAACTTGAATCAGTGCACGTGTGTGTGTTGGGGCTCAGAGCACAACATCTCCCAAACGGGCCCTCGACTGCATCTCAAGCCGGCTGCCCTGGCACCAGCCTCATGCTCTTGCCTATGTCACTGTATTCGCCTCTAACTGGGGCAACTGCTTCTGGACCCCATCACCAGCCATGGCCCTCAAGACCCCAAAGTAACCATCCTAACCCAGAAGTATGACGTGTCATTCCTTTGCTTGTGTGTGACTCTCTGGGATTTTTACTTGGCTTCTTGAATTTTTTCCTTCCTGCTGCAGAGGCAGGCTGGATTCCGGGGACCCCAGGGCAGAATGGTTATCTCCCTGAGGAACCAGAGGGGGCCAGACTGCTGCCCTTGGGACATGACCAGGCTTTGCTTTGGGTCCTTCCCACCTCAGGCCCTTTGCACATGCCAGGGTCCACCCTCCCCCACCAACCTTCTCTGGACTGGTTGACCTGGAATCATCCATCAGTGTCAGCACCACAGCCACCCCCAGGGAAGCCTTTTCTGACACCTGCTTTAGGATCTCCTGGAATATGTGCTTCACAGAGGCCATGCCAACGGTCTTAGATTACCTATATCAGGGTTTTCTTCTCCAGCGCCTGGCTCCTCCCCCAGCCTGCAAACTCTGTCTGAGAGGGCAGGGACCTTGTCTGTCTTGTTCACTGGTGTCCCCCCAGTGTCTGGAGCATAGTAGGTGCTCAATAAACATGCACTTGGGGATTGAACGGGACGGGATAGAGGCACACACAGGGGAGGGCGCCAGGGTGTCGGGTTAGTGTGATTCCAGGATGCTGAGAGCTTCACGCCCCTGCCCACCCCCGACTCCCTCCACTGTCACTCACAGGTGAGCTCTGCCCACTTGGCCCCCGGGTTGTTGATGCCACGCAGCGTGAAGCCCCTCAGACCCTCGTAGAGCAGCTCCCGGTACCGGATCCGGAAGCCCAGGAGGATGCCGTTGATCTTGTCTTCTGATGGTGGCTGCAGGGAAGGGAGTGGGGGTGGGGCCGGCCGGGCCGGACCATGGCTGAGCATCCCCTTCCACTCCACCCCTGCCTCCCTCCCCATCCTGTGTCCTGCAGCCACAGAGCAGGGACTGTGTCTTAACCGGGAAAAGGAATCAAGGTGGCATTGAGCATTCTTAATTTACGAAGCATTTCCAACGAGGTTACTCCATCCCTGTAGCACTCCCTGGGAGGCAGGGCAGGGCGGGAATCACCATGCCATCCCCACTGAACAGACAGGAAAGTGAGGCTCAGAGATGGTGAGGAACTTGCCCAAGGTCACACAGCATCATGGGGGCCCTGAGCATGACTCTGGACGCAGAACCGTCTCAAAGAGTTGTTCCTTGTCTAGAAACTTCCTCACATGATCACGTGCCCTGGCCAGGATTTCCTGGAGTTTCCCGGGAATTAGGGAGAGTCCTCGCCCTGCTTTTCAGCAAGAACGAGGGCGGCCTGTCTTCGTGCGCTGCCCCTCTCTGCCTTGATCGTTTTCCTCTTTGCTTCCTGCTCCCGTCCTCAGATGAGTTGGAGAACAGGCTTCTGGAGAAGGTGGAAACTACTTTATTTATTTACTTTTGGCTGCGTTGGGTCTTCATTGCTGTGCACGGGCTTTCTCTAGCTGCGGCGAGCGGGGGCTACTCTTCGTTGTGGTTCGCGGGCTTCTCATTGCGGTGGCTTCTCTTTGTTGTGGAGCACGGGCTCTAGGCGCGCGGGCTCAGTAGTTGCGGCGCACGGGCTTAGTTGCTCCGTGGCATGTGGGATCTTCCCAGACCAGGGCTCCAACCTGCTGTCCCCTGCATTGGCAGGCGGATTCTTAACCACTGTGCCACCAGGGAAGTCCCAGAAACTACTTAGTTATGTCTCTTCTAAAAAACCTGCTGAAATGGTTCAGCCTTTTATTAGCTCCTTAACTGTATTCCTGGCTGCAGCTGGCACCTCCCTGCCCCCTTCATCCGATGGCCCTGATCTGCTCCAGCCTTGGTCGGCTCCCCGCTGCGCTAGGTCATTTTCACTTAAGGGACTGTCCTTCTCAGGTGGGGCCTTGAGCTGTGGGAGGGGTCGGGGGGGCCCCTCCTGTTTTCTCTTCAAGGGCTTTCCCTTCAGGTGGGCTGCAGGTGGGCAAAGGTTGGCACCTGCCCCTCTAATCCTGAGAAACGGAGACAGGAGAGTTCAGGGCTTTGGGACCTCCGTGGGTGACCCGCTGAGCCCTGGGACTGGGCTTCAGGGGCTGGTGGGGGTCCTAAAGGCACCCATGGGCAGCTGGGTCTCTGAGATGCGTCCCGGGTCTTCCTCAGGCCGTGGAGGGATGGCAGTGCCCACCTGAGCAGGTGGCTGGGGGAGGAGAGGTGGGAGGCTGGTTCTTTGTACCTGGATGATGGGTTCCTGCTCATGGTGACTGGGTGCGGATGAGGCAGGCACTCCTGTGATTGGTCTCTGTCGGGAATCCCTTCACTCAGAGCGGGGCTGGGGTTCACAGAGACGCTGGAGGCCCTGACAGCCCCCAGCCTTTCTCTGTGCAAGGATTCTGCCCACGTAAGGGCACCGAACCTGGCCCTGCCACCTAGTAGCTGTGTGACCTGGGGCATTCTTGTCACCTCCTCGAGTCTGGGTCCTCATCCACAGAAGGGTATAGGGTAGGACCTTATTATCTGGAGGTGGAATAAAGGGTGTGTATGTGTACGTGTACACACGTGTGTGTGCGTTCGTGTGCGTGTCTGTGCATGTGGGTGCCGTGTTCCAGCCCTGTGGGGGCTATTGTCTTTCTGGTCCCAGCACAGGGTGTGTCTGAGTCCTCGTGGGACGCGGGCCCCTCCCCGCCTGCCCGGCCGTACCTGCCATCGGATCAGCACGGAGGTGGTGGTATGCGGCGTCACCGAGACAACTGTGGGCGCTTCATCGGGGGCTGGGGGGGGGCGGACAGGTGAGCTCGGTGGGGGGGACTCAGGCCCCCTGGGAGCCATGGGACCAGATTCCGCAGACGCTGGTCCCACTTAAGCCCCTCCTCATGCCCACCGCCCCAAGTTCTGTACAACAAAGAGCCAGTGTAAAGTGGGAGAGGGGCCGGGACCTTGACCCCAGCCCAAACCCAAGGGCCCAGATCCCCTCCTCTCTGCACCCAGTGCCACAGGCCTCCCCACTCCCACTGAGGTTTTCTGGGGTCGGCCGTGAGCTTCGAGGACAGAGAAAAAAACACGAGGATGCCAGGCTGGCTGTGGGTGCTGAGCCCATGGCAAAGGCCCCTCTGGCCCAAACCTCCTTGGGACTCTGCCTGGGGAGCCAGACCAAGGGCCCAGCAGGCCCAGTGCCCCACCCATTTTTGGAGGCTTCTCCCCCAGAAGAGAATGCCCAGTGCCCAGCAAGTGCCCAGGGGACCAAGAGAAAGAGACCCCGGTGGAGGGCACTGACCGGCCTGCAGGGTGGTCAGTGGTTCCGACTCCTTGCTGAACTCACTGTCCCCAATGTCATTGGTGGCCTTCACTCGAAACTTGTAGGACGTGAAGGGCTTGAGCCTGTGTAGGGGAATCGGGTTTGATGAACAGAGGTGCCCCCTAACGGCCCTGCCCCGCCGTCCCTGCTTCCCATCTCCCCAGGGCAGCCCCAGCAGCTGTGGGTCCAGCAAACAGACAGGAACGTGGAGGCTCAGAAGGACGGTCTGCTACGCAGGCAACAAGCTCGGGCCAGGCCCTGGGGTGCCCTAGACCAGGCCAGCTCAGGGTGTGGCCTCACCTTGGCTGCAGCTAGATGCCAAAGGTCCCCAAGTGGAAACGTCCACATATCCCCTATCTCAGAGGGGCCTGTAGGTAGGAAAGCTCCAGTAACTTCCCCTCAGAGCTGACACCTCCCCCAAAGACTGCCAGCCCTCTCTTGCATTTAGTGAATTCAGGAAGGGCTGAGGGTCTCAGGAGTTAACCAGCACTTCGTCTCTATAAGCCTCATTTCCTCTGCAGGCAAACAGCTTCCTTTCTGATTTATTGAGGGTGGGAGGGGGAGTGAGGAGAAAAGTATTGCTCAAAACTCTCGGTCTCATCAACTGGAATGTTAAAAATACATCCCGGGCTTCCCTGGTGGCGCAGCGGTTGGGAGTCCGCCTGCCGATGCAGGGGACGCGGGTTCGCGCCCCGGTCCGGGAGGATCCCACGTGCCGCGGAGCGGCTGCGCCCGTGAGCCATGGCCACTGAGCCTGCGCGTCCGGAGCCTGTGCTCCGCAACGGGAGAGGCCACGACAGTGAGAGGCCCGAGTACAGCAAAACAAACAAAAAAACACACATCCCACTAGGAATTAAATTGAAGGCAGAATTTTGGAGCGAAGCTTCACTCCCCTATTAAGGATGGAGAGGGAGACTCCGCCTGGCTGGAGGAATCCAGCTAATGAAGGATGGCGAGCCTTTCACGGAGGGGGCTTCTAGGCTCCAGAAAAAGATAATAAGAGGCAGCCCTAACAAGGCTCCAGAGAGGGTGGGGAGGGAGGTTAGGACAGAGCTGGAGGGGATGAGCGTGGATGCGGAGAGGTCCCGGGGGATGCGGGCTGTGGAAGCGATCTGGGGGTGGGCGGGGTCTGGGCCGGGAGGGGCGGAGCAGAGATGCTGTCTGACAGACGGGGGCCTCACCTGTCCACAACGAAGGCGGAGGCGTTGTGGCTCACAGAGGCTGAGTGCAGGGCCCACCTGCCGCTGGGCAGCTCGCGGGTCTGGATGGTGTAGTAGCGCACGGGGGACAGCCCGTCGCTCCCAGGCTCCCAGGACAGCAGCACGCTGCGTGCCTTCACGTTCTCCTGCTGCACCACGGGCTTGCTGGGGGGCTGCGGGCGGTCTGGAGGGGGTGGATTGGGGAGGAGCAGGTGAGGCCACGGTGGAGGTGGGGGTGCACTTTCTCGGCCCCCGGGTGCACTGATGCCCCCCACCCCATCCCATTTTCTGCACGCAGGTCCCAACAGTCAGCACCGTGGCTCCTGGCCAGCGACTGTCCCTGGGCTACTCAACAGCCAGGTGCCTGGGAATTTACACCCCGAGGGCAGCCCCAGCACAGGGCTGACGGTGAGGTGGTGTGAATGCCCCAGTTCCTTTGCCCCCGTCTGCATGGTGCTGAGATGGGACCTACGCTGTCCCCAGTGGCGTGGGGCTGAGCCCACATTTCCCTCGGTGGGACGCGGCTTTGTCCCCTGCGAGGGCTTGGCCTCTGCTCACTTCCCCACGCCCCATGGCGGGGATTCTTGGTCTCAGCGCTCTGGCTCTTGGGTGGATGAGTCTTTATTGCGGGACCTATCCTGTGCGTTGCAGGATGCGTAGCGGCACCCCGGCCTCTACCCTCTAGATGCCAGGGGCACTTCCTTTCCACCTGTGACACCCAGACTCTGCCCAGTATCCCGGGGTGGAGGCAAGGGCACCCTGGCTGAGAAGCACTGTCCTCCTGGTTTTTCCTGGGAACACTGTCTAATAAATCACGCTCACAGGGATCTGGGGCTCAGGCCTGCTTCTGGGGAACCCAACTTTGGGCGAGAAGCCGGCTCAGGGAGGCAGGGCGACGGCAGCCAGGGCTCCAGGCTGCAGTCCCATCCTCCACCCAACTGGACACGGTCTCCTCTTGAGAAGGAGGGGAGAGAGGAAGGAAGCTGGTCTCACCGGCTCGCCCTTTAGAAAATCTGGGCAGGGCAGGACCCTGGAGAGGGGAACTCCCAGATCAGCTCTGGAAGTCTGCTGGAGCCCTTGCTGACCTTGGCCTCAGAGATTTGAGCCCACTTTCCATTCTGGACCAGGGCAAGAGACTCACAACTAGCCCACCCCAAGCTGGGCACGAGGAGATGATGTGAACTCCCGGGCCAGCTGCGGGTCCCCCCGCCCCCCGAGGCCCCCCAGGCCTCCCCAGTCCCGGTGGGCAGTCACCTCTCTTCTCTGTGGTCACCACCAAGGCCTCGGCGGCCTCTCCCCAGCCCTTGCGGGTCTGGGCCGTGATGCGGAACAGGTAGACGGACTCTGGCTTGAGGCCGGTGGCCGTGAACTGGCGGGCGCTGGGCACGAGCACCTCCACCGTGGCAGCGTTGGCCGTGGTGGCGTTGAGCCTGTGTGTGATCTGGTAGGCTGCGGGGAAGGAAGGAGACGGGCCGTGCTGGGAGGTGGGGCAAGCTGCTCCGGAGCCCCGAGCAGGGGTCAGTCCTTTCTCGGCCACTGCTGTGTCTGCCCTTGGGCCACCTTGGCTGTGGCTGGTCTGCTTGAAGCCCTGTGGGCGGCTCCCGCGTCCTCAGCTGTCACCTGGGGGGTGGGGCTGCGGGGGCACGAGCAGGTGCTCTATGCAGCGTCTGCAACCCCCAGCCCAGCCCCCGACGAGGCAACTGAGGCTCAGGGAGGCCAGGCCACCTGCCAGGAATTGACCAAGCTGGAATTCCAGCCCAGGTCTTTCTAAGCCCAAACGCCTTCCCTCCACCCCCCAACCCCCCAGCCCCATCGACTCTGTCTCCAGAGGCGCAGCTTTCACAGGGGGTGGGCGCTGCACGATGCCAGGACTGAGCCCTGGACGGCACAGGTGGTCCGATCCTCCGTTCTACAGGTGAGGGGCTGAGGCCATGGAGGGAAGCCGACTTGCTCAAGTTCACACAGCTGTTCATTTCAAGCCTGTGAGTCTTCTCGTGTGTGTGTGTGTGTGTGTGTGTGTGTGTCTGCGTGTGTGTGTGTTAGTAGGAACCGTGACTACGAAATGATGCTTCCGACCTGTAGCATCCCTCCTGGGTGCCTTAGGCCTCGTTTCCCGCCTGTGGGTGCGGCTGGGCTGAGCCAGCCAGTGCGCCCTCACCTGGCTACATTTAGGAACAGCGGCCGAGGTTCACCAGATGGCCAGTCCCCTGGGGACCTGGGTCACGTGGAGGTACAGAGCTGACCAATGGTCCCTAAGACACCTGAGCCCCAACCTTGCCCTCCAGCTGATAATCTTACAGGCTTAGATTTCCAGTAGGAGAAATTAGACTCACAACCATTCTTGAGGACATGTGGACACTTGTCCTGGGCTTAGCCTCTCTCCTGCCAAGACTGAACTGCCTCCTTTACACCTTATACCTCCTTCTTCCTGCAGCCAGGGCCCAGGAAGGGTACAGGCTTACCAAGAATGATGCCGTTGGGGGCAGCAGGGGGCTGCCAGATCAGCCGCACCGATGTGGTCCTCACCTCTGGGAACAGGATGCCCATGGGTGGTCCCGGGACTGGAGGGGACAGAGGAGAAGCAGGTGACACTGCAGCTGCTGCTCAGCCCCTAGACCAGCCCGGCTCTGGCAGAGCAGCACGGCGGGTGGCAGGGGAAGGGGTCACTCTGCTCGCTGAACTTTTGAGGAGTGTGTGTCTGTGCTTGACACCGTGTCCTCACACAGGACGTGAAGATGCTATCGGTGAGGTTTATGCATTACTTGGCAGGAACTAGAAGGGACCAAGGCTCCAGCTTTGGGGCAAATGAAAGTGCCAACCCCAAGCACATACCACTCCTCTTTCTAGACCTCACTCTGGAATCCGTGGATCTGGAGCTCCCTGCCCAAACAGCCCCAGACATGCTTCCCGGGACTACAGGGGCCCGGAACCACCCTCCTGAGGGTGTAGACTTGTCCCTCTGGACGGAGGGATGGCCAAGGGGCAGGTGTTTTGGGCAAATGGATGGAAACTGAATGGTATGGGCCAGAGGAGATGGGGGCGGGGGGGAGACAACAGGGTGGCAGAGTCGGGGGACGGCTGGGGAGGCAGCTCTTCCCAGGCTGCCTCGATCTAATTCGGAATGCCAAGAAATCTGAGATTTCTAAACTTGAACTTGGCCTTCCAGGTCATTAGGAGGGTATATCTGTCAAGGCAGGAGGGTAGAACATATTTAATTTAACAGATCATTAGCTTGATTTATCACTTTAGAACACAGAGACATATGGTGTTTGGGCTTCGTTTTGCACTCTCGTCCCGACCCCACAAGTGTTTTTGGTGAGCAGTATGTGAGGATGTGTGTGGGGAGGAGAAAGGGGGGCAAAGGACCTGTCAGCTCAGCCTCCGATGGGGAGTTTTGCTGCAGAGATGAATGCCTGGAGCCCGGCAGGCGTCACTCGTTTGCTAACAGGACCCGTAGGCTTGTGTAAAGGAAAAAATCAAGCCTTTCGCTTGCACAGACCTGCACTCGGAGAGAGCCTGCCCCAGGTGAACAAGAAATCAAAGCGGGTACAAATCCTCTTTTCTGTTCACCTGTCCCAGAGAGACTGGATCAGATGCCAGTCTGCCCTTGCATTGTCATTTCTTCCTTAGGGATGCGCAGTTTGTAATTAGCATCCCTTGCAGTGGGGTTGGTGGCCCTCAGTGACCTGCTTCCCCCAGCAGAAGCCTGAGGCCACGGTTCCCTTTGGGGCAGAGAGAGACCTCAGAGGGGCAGGGCAGGGCTGGGCAGGGTAGGGGTGGACAAAGCGCAGCTCTCAGCCTTCCCCAGGCTCCCAGGGACGGAAATGTACCGTCATCCAGCGTCCGCTCCAGGATGGCAGGATGGCTGGGGCTGCCGTCCCCGATGCGCGTGAAGGCTAGCACCTGCACCTCGTATAGCACATATTTGCCCAGGCCTGTGAGCTGGGTGCTGCGTGACGAGTTCCCTTCCACCAGCCAGAACCGGGGCTGGGAGTCTGAGTCCTTCTCCTTATACAGCACCTGTTGGAGCCCAGCGCAGGGGTGAGGGCCTCCGGCCTGGGTCTGGTCCCGCCAGAACCTCTCCTATCTCCTCCCCAGGAGCCAGGTGGGTGAGGATGAGTGGGTGGACCTGGGGCTCCCTGGAGGGGCTTGGTTCCCAGGTTACACAAGCCTAGTGCTCGGGGAGGGAGGGGAACACAAAGATGCAGTCAGCCATGGAGCTGGAAGGTTCCTTAGAGAGCATCCAGCTGAGAAAACAGGCCCAGAGAGGGGGCGTGACTTGCCCAAGGTCACACAGCCAGTAGTGGCAGAGCTGGGATGTTAAGCTACGTCTCCTGACTTCCAGGCTGGGGCAGTAGGTGCAGCTTTGGGAGGAATTCTAGAAGATAATGGAAATTGAAGCTGGGCCCAGAGTGAGGCTTGGGGCACCCAGTGTGGCCTCCTGGGGGAGGTAGAGCTGCCCCAAGGACCTCAGGCCTTCATGGGAAGCTTCCCCACCCCCAAGGGAGGACTCCTTGGTTGTCATGGTGACCAACGGATGCCTCCGGCAGATCCCCCGTGTCCACTGTAGAAGGCAGAGTCCTGGGCCCCAGGGGGTCGCGAGGACAGGGCGCCAGGACAGGGAAGTGGGTGCAGGGGCTCCAGCCCCCTCCCGTGCTCGGATCTGGGACTCACCTTGTAGCCCAGCACCAGCCCGTTGCGGTCGGCCTCTGGGACTTCACTCCAGCGAACCAGCATGCTGCTGGAGGTGGTGGCCAGCACAGACACGTTGGTGGGGCCCGAGGACGGCACTGGGGGAGAAAGGAGCGGAGAGAAGCAGCTCAGGACCCAGAACGGACCCGACAGTGGAGGGGGTGGAGTGGGGTCTGAGGGAGGAAACGGGGCACGGTCCCCAAAGAGCAAATTATTCTGCGACGACGATGCCTTTGGCTCCGGAGTGTCGCAGATGCTGCTTCTGGCTTCAGATCAGCCTCCCCGTTATCCTCCCTCAGACTAACGTTAGGCTGAGGCTGCATTTCCTGCCGGCGCGGCGGCAGCGAGGGGTGGGGGAGGGGCTAGGGTGGGAAAGCAGCCATCATTTAAAGGGCGTTAGGAAAAAGCCACAGAGCTACACGCCACATGTGGCTGGATGAGGGCTGCCTGTAGGCCGGGAGCACATATTCTGTGGGTGTCCCCTTGCCAGGCCCCTATGAGCCGCTGCTGCTTCTGGAATGTTCTGAGAGCTCACCAACCCGTACCCTCTCCCCACCCCCCCTCCATCTTGGGGTCTCACAGGCACTGCTGGGTGTCAGGGTTAAAAGTGGGTACACAGAGGCGGGAGACCCCTCCTGGGAACCTCTGGAAGCAGTGCTGGGTAAATCAGGTCCTGGAAGGCACGGCCACGCACACACAGGGTGCTCTGCGGGACGCTGAGCACAAATAGGAGAAGGAGCCCAGGACATTTTCGCACAACAGCTCCAGCCTTTGAGCCCTTAGAAGGCCCTGAGGGCAGAGAGACAAAGGTGGGGGGGTATCCCCAGGCTCCAGGGAGGTGAAGCGGGTGGGGTAGCTGGCATGAGGGGGCAGTACCTGACTCCCGGGTCCTGCCCATCACCGTCTGGCTCCAGGGCCCGCTCCCGATGGCGTTGAAGGCCTGCACCTGGACGCGGTACTCCGTCCACTCCTCCAGGTCTTCGATGGTGTACTCCCGTTCCACGCGGTCTTGGACCACGTGGCTCAGCGTCTTGCCGTGGCCGTCCGCCCGGCTGTACTTGATCTTGTAGCCCACCGACTCGGGGTTGCCGTTGTATTCCATCTCTGGGAGAGGCTGCAGGAGGGCAGGGGTGGGAAAAGCAGCTGTGAGGCCAGGTCCACCTAGCGTATGGAAGAACTGCCTGGCCCGAGCTGCCTCTTCCAGGCAGCCCACTGTCCAGCCCGTCAGCACCCATGTGAGGCGCTGTCACCCCTGGGTGTGGCTTAGTTGTGTAACTCTGTACTTCTGACTGTCCCACCGTCTCCCTGCCTGTCTACCCTGGGCTCAGAGGAGGCGGCATCCACTCTTCATTGTGCAGGTGACAAATTTATGACCCTGCCAGGGGAGTTGGCCCTGGTGAAAAGAGGCATAAAGGCTGTCTGTCCCACACTCAGCACCTTTGGCAGTGGCTGTCTCTGCCACTTAACTCCCTCACTCAGCCTGCCAACATATACGTATTTAACTGCCTACGGCACGCCTGGTCTCAGGTTGTGTCTGCCCTTGGAGAAGCAAGCATGTGAAGGCAGCATCTCAGGCATGGGTGGAGCTGCAGTCACCGTCAGGAGGTCATTCCATCCAGCACACCTCCGTCTCTCCCACTGCAGTTTCAGCCTCCTTCTTTTTGTTTGAGTCTCAGTGAAGAGAAAAAAGACAGCTTCACCTCCTGAGCCTGTGATTAGGCTGGCGGGGCCGTGGTCACCGGCTCAAGGTCATGTGGATGAACTTGGGCAGTGCTGATAAGCAGTGGAGGTCTTTGTATGCTGGGGGCAGCCTGGGATCTGAAGCAGGTGCGAGCTGAGGGCCCAGCCTTCAGATTCTCCTCTGAAGGTGACAGGGCTGGAGCTGGGGCATCCTCAGCCCTCACCTGCCCGCATTCTGCTTCCCCAGAGGCTCCAACGAGCCCATGATCCACAGGCCCTGCACATCCTGACCTACTTTCTCTGGTTGCTCGGCCTCTGCCTCACCGCCTACATCCCCCGTCCCTCCTGCCAGCCCCCGCTCCTACAGACACTTAGTGAAGCAGACCAGAGACCATTAAGACAGCAATCAATGGGCCTGAGAGCTTGAGATGGGCCTCGATCACATGCTCTCCTACCTGCTAAGGAAAGGCAACGGGCCATGCGCCATTAGGTGAGACCGGAGGGGCCCAGGGCCCTGCACAGTGCAACCACTGCCTTTTATTCCCCCTCCAGCTCCCACCCTACGTACCAGACTTTTTAGCCTTTTAGTATTTGGAAACCTTAAAGTGAGATGCAGAAGGGATGCGGGGAGCAGCCTGGAGGGGAGCAGAGCTGAGGTGAGAAGCGGGGGGTCGGGGAGGGGAGAACTGGGCCTGACAGCTCTGCCTGGTGCTGGTCCCAGCTGCCTGGGAGGGGCGTCGTCATTCATAACTAGCGCTCGTCCGGGCTGATGGCCATTAGCGCCTCCATCAGGCTTGTCCAGGCAAGCGAAAGGCAGCAATGACTTTCTGGTAAATCCCAGCCCACAGCTCGGGGTTTTGCAAGTTGAGTTTGGGGCAACTAGTAAGACATCTTTAGTGGAAGCAAAAAAGAGTTGCATGGCCGGAGGGGCCTGGTGAAGTGGAGGCAGGCAGCTCCCCCTGAAGCTATCATTCCTGGATTCTCTAAGGAGCCGGGCTGTTCGGTGCTGGCCCCATGTCTGCTTGTCTAGGAATTCCTCTTGGGTTGCTGCTTTGTGGCGTCCGCGCCGGGAAACGCGGTTCCAGGCTATGTCCTGGGGGAGAAATGCTCTCTCCTGTTCCCCAGAAGATGGGCTGGCTCAGGGGTTAGGGTGGCGGATTTTGGGGGCCAGGCTCCCCGGGTTGGGATCCCGAGCCCTGCTGTTAACTAGGGGGTGTGGGGGGTCTTGGGCCAGTTATTCCACCTCTCTCTGCCTCAGTTTCCTCATCTGTAAAGTGGGGGCCAGGATCACTGTCACAGGCTCGTGGAGAGGGTTCAAGGTCCAACTCTGACAGCACTCAGAACCCAGCTTGGCAGGAGGAGAAGCCCTCTGCACGTATTACTAACTCGTGCAGGGTCACCAGGGTAATGACCCTCGATGTGGAGCCCTGATCTGTGGGGACAGAGCCTAATGCCTCCCCGACCTCCCCCCTCAACCTGAGAAGCAACCCCTCGCTCTCTGACTTGGTGGGTGAGACAACTTACATCCGAATCCCAGAACCACCCCTGGGAGCTGTGTGACTGTGGGTGAATTCCTAACCTCTCGGAGCCTCAGTTTTCGTAGCTGTAAATTGGGATAGTACCATGTCCTTTGCAGGATTACTGGGAGGATTAAATGGAAGAAAAATAATGTAAAATGCTTGGCATGTGGCAATGCTCAATAAACAGTATTTTCGAGCTTCTTTTCACGTGGGGCGTTTGTTCATTTGACTAAGACTGATGCTCAGAACAGAGAAGGGGCCTGGAGGTAATCCGGTGGACGCCTGCTTTGAGGCAGTGACACCTCTGCAGGGTGCTGAGGCCCGAGGAGACATCCCGCCCCCGCCGCCCTCGCGGGAGCCTCACCATCCACCGGAGCCACAGGCTGGTCTCGCTCGCTGTGCGCAGCGTCACGTTGGCTGGGGCCACGTCAGGGGGCGCCTGGAGGGTCTGGATCTTTCTGGAAGGCTGGCTGGGTGGGCTAGTGCCCACGATATTCACCTGGCGCATGCGGAAGCTGAGATGGGCGGAGAGGGGTGAGCAAAATGGTGAGGGCAGGACCCCAGGGCCAAAGCCCGGGCAGCCCCCTCCCCTTCCTAACCCGTTACCTGTAGTAGGTGAAGGGGTTCAGGTCGGGCACCTCCATGGACCGGGCGTCGGGCTCGTTGGGGAGCTGGTGAATCAGCAGCCACTCCTCTCCCTCTCCGACCACGCCCACCTGAAAATGGAGACACCCTTAGACCTGGCCAGCCTGCTGGGCTGAGATGGGGGTGCTCTGAGCCCCAGCTCCCGGGAGGTATAGCCCGGCCCAGGGAAGGTCTTGACACAAACCCCAGGGCTCACCCGGAGGGCACCACAGGGGGCCCCCCATCTTTCCAGGCCCTTAAACAAGACTTCACGTGTGACCCCGAGCCCTCCTGCATCAGAATCTCACGGGATGCTTATTATAAACCCACTCCTGGGCCCTGCCCTTGACCCAGCCAATCAGAATCCCTGGGGGTGGTGCCCAGGAGTCCTCATATTTATCAACAGTAAGCTTCCCAGGTGATTCTCCCCAACACCCTGGCATGCTTCTTAAAACCCCAGCTAAATCAAAATCAGAATTTCTAGGGGTGGGACCCAGGTGCTGGAACCTCTGAACACTCCCCTGGTGCAGCCAAAGGTGAGACCCATGGGTGTAAAGGGCTGCAGGAAGCGGCTGGTTATTTCTCTAGGCTAGCAGTCACCACCCTGACCAGAGGAGGGGTGTGTGTGTGTGTGTGTGTGTGTGCGTGTGTGCACAGGTGAGGTGCAGGTGGAGCTGTGGGCATTTTTGGTGTATCTGACCTTCTGATAGTTGCATGTGAAACTCACACAGATTGAAACACACATGTGATTTGCTCTCGAGAGCAGGGGCGCCGCCAAGGCCGGGGAGCAGGCTGCCCAGGCTGTAGGGGCTCTCCTCCGGCAGCTTTACCTGGGCCTCCACCAGCCAGCGGGAGATGGAGGTCTTCCCATCATAACCTGGCCTGAACTGCAAGGTCACGGAGCGGGGGCCAATGTTGGAAATGCCCAGGTTGGTGGGGGCTCCTGGGAGTTCTGGAAAAGGAAAACAGGGCAGGAAAGGAGTGAGAAGAAGGTCCTTCCACCCCCCACAGGACTCTCCAGGCACGGGGCGGCGGGGGGGCTGTGTGTCGCACATTTCCTAGACACCTCGGAGTAGGAGCATGGCCGAGGCCTCAACCCACAACACGGCCTTCAGCCCTGCATCTAAGGCTCACTGTGTTCAGACCGGGGACAGAGGTAGGCTCAGGGCTGAGAGAACCCCCCAGGGCCAGGAAACGGGGGCTGGGCTTCCTGAATGAATCCTCTCCATCTACACATAACCCATCACAGCCCTCCCAAACCAATAATGGCTGAGGGAGGTTAGAAGGAGGGGTGAGGACGGGAGGAAGCCCCTGTATTCTTTTTTTTTTTTAATTATTAACTTTATTTAGTTTTTGGCTGCGTTGGGTCTTCGTTGCTGCACACAGGCTTTCTCTAGTTGCAGCGAGCGGGGGCTACTCTTCGTTGAGGTGCGTGGGCTTCTCACTGCGGTGGCTTCTCTTGTGGAGCATGGGCTCTAGGCACACGGGCTCAGTAGTTGTGGCTCGCGGGCTCTAGAGTGCAGGCTCAGTAGTTGTGGTGCACGGGCTTAGTTGCTCCGCAGCATGTGGGATCTTCTAGGACCAGGGCTCGAACCCGTGTCCCCTGCATTGGCAGGCGGATTCTTAACCGCTACACCACCAGGGAATTCCTGAAGTCCCTGTATTCTGACCAGGAACCTTGGGGTTCAGGGTGAACAGAAAGAGAACAGATTCTGGGGTCGGACTGTCTGAGTTGAAATCCAACTCCACTGCTTCTGATGCTGTGTGCCTTTGGGCAAGTTACCTAACGTTTCTGTGCCGCAGTGTCTTCCTCGGTAAAATGGAGATGATAATAATATTGCCTACCTCAGGGTTGTTGGGAGGGCTAAGTGCACGGATGCACTGAGCTCTGGGCCAGGTGAGCACTACAGTGTATCACTTGGGGTCAACTGAAGCTCAGGTATCTCAACCACCTCAGTGGGCGGGTTGAGGGATTCTGGCCACATCGCACAAGCAGACTTACAGACCCAGACAGGACCACGTGGCTATCCAGTGCGTCTCTCCATAGACACAGATGGGGAAACTGAGGCACAGGGGGGGACGCTTCACTTGCTCAGGGTCACAGAGCCTGGCAGAAGCACGATGGGGGCCAAAGCTTGCTGTTTACACCGGGGGTGAGGTTATTCTCACCCTGCTCTATCCCCTTCCCAACCAACATTTCCACTGGTTGGAATCCGTTTGGACCTTTTGGGTGACAGTGAGAATTCTTCCCCTGAATCATAGATACCGCTGCTTGATGCCTGGAGCAGGATGGGGGAGCAGAGGGAGGGGGCAGTGGCGGAAGGAGGCAAGGGTGGGGTTCTGCGGGGGCCCGGGCTCCCCTGAGAGTCAGGGGAGGAAGCGGCAGCAGCCCACACGGCCTCACCATCACGAGGATGCAGCCGGCCCTGGGAGGACCCGGGAACCCCAGACTCCAGGGAGGGGAGAGCTGTGTGGGAAGAAGCCAATCTTCCTGAAGAAGGGGCCTCCTCCCGAACAGGAGAACAAGAGGCCAGGAGCCCAGCGCTGGGAGCAGGCACCCACCTGGAGGCACCCCGGAGGAGATGGTTGAGGCAGACACCTGGCCCTGGCCCTTGGCGGTCATGGCGGCCACCTCGATGGTGTAGGTGGTGAGCGCGGTGAGGCCCGTGACGCGGTACTCCAGGGTGACGTTGGGCAGGTAGTGCGTCACGCGGGTGTTGGTCCGGTTATACTCCTCCCAGGAGATCCGATATCCTGGGGAGAGGCCCCAGTGTGGTGTGAGCTTGGCTGGGACCTTAACCTTCTGCCCTGCTTCTCACTTCCTTACTAGTCTGGCAGTTGGACACGCATTGGAAGGAGGGGGCCGAGGGAGGTGGGAGCATCGTGCCTGGGGCCCCGGGTGTAACCTGGGTGGGTGCCCCTCGTTGGGTGTGGATTGCAGGAGGGGGGGTGGGTCACTGCGGCTGAGGATCTGGGATGCGGCTCAGAGCACAGGGGCTGAGAGCCTCCCATGAGTCCTTTCTAAGAAAGAGTGGCCTGCTGGGAGGCTCTGGATGAACACTAGGTCGAAGGGAGGGGGATGGACGGGAGGGCCTTTGCCGCCCGTCTCACCCCGGGGCAGCGATGCTGTGGCGCCTACCTGTGAGAATGCCGTTCTTCTCCCCTGGTTCTTGCCAGCTGACCTTCAGCGAGGTGTCCAGGATTTCGGTGAAGCTCAGGTGTCCCACGGGCCCTGGCACTGTACCCAAAAGGGTCCCCCACCCACCCAATGCCAGTTAGAGCCGGAGAGAGACCACCGTCCTCAAGACAGCCCGTGGGGCTCCAGGGGTGACCCCTGGCTCGAAGACGAGAGCAGGGCCATCCTGGGCCTGGAGCACTCAGCCTGGCCCGCAGAGGGGGGTGGGGGCAGAGGGAGCCGGGGTTAGGGCGCTGCCTACCGTCCTCGTGGGTGCGCACCAGCTGCGGGGTGCTGCGAGGCCCGTCGCCGGGGGTGGTGAAGCACAGCACCGAGGTGAAGTACTCAGTGAACTTCTTCAGGCCCGACACAAAGCCCACGTGGATGCTGTCTTGAAAGTTGGGCCGGGCGGTCACCATGGTAACCTCCTCTTCCTGCTCTGGTTCCCAGGCCATCAGCTGAGGAGAGGGCAGCCACTCAAGCACGGCGGCAGCGAGCACGCGCCAGCAGAGGCCCAGCGCTTTCCCACAGGCTGGGCCAATGGACAGAGAGTGTCCAGGAGCCCAGTTTTCCTAGGGTCCCTCCTCCCAGGGAGGGGAGGCCGGGCGGATACCCACAGGCCACTGGAGCATCTGTCCTCTGGGAGCTCACTTTGGTGTGCTGCTCCATTCGCTGAGTGATTTACTCTAAGCAAGGTACCGGGCAGGGTGGTTTCAGTGAGTCCTCTCCCGCTCGATTCCCACAGCAACCCCACAGGGAGGTACTTGATACAGGGAGGTACAGGTAAGACCGGCTACATAATTTGCAGGTCCAGTGCAAAATGCAAATGGAGGCCCCCTTGTTCAAAAATTATGAAGAATTTCCAGAGACGGAAGCAGAGCATTTAACTGAACGTGGGGTCCTTCTGAGCGTGGAGCCCTGAACGCTCACACAGGCATGAAGCCAGTCTTGTGTTTTACAGATGACGAAACAGGCTCAGAGAGGCTAAGTGACTTACAATATATCACACAGCTCCTGGGTAGCTGAGGGTCTTTGCTTCTACACTTGGGCTCCCATGCCTTTCTCTGCCTGGGCCGGGGCAGTTCCTCCTAAGAACTCCAGTATGTAGATAACTCTCTCTTTTAAACTTGTTCCAAGTTGGGATTTCAACTGTAACCATTCTCTAGAGGTGGAGCATTGGCAAGAAAACCCCGTCTGGAAATTCAGCATCACTTTTCCTCTAATCTCCACTCTACATATCCCAGCCATAATTGCATAAACTCCCTACCTCCCCTTCCTTCTCTTCCTGCCTCTTTTTTCAAAAATTGAAGAATAAAGTTGATTTACAATGTTGTGTTAACTTCTGCTGTACAGCAAAGTTATTCAGTTATAAACATTTATCCATTCTTTTTTTTTTTTTGCAGTACGTGGGCCTCTCACCGCTGCGGTCTCTCCCGTTGCGGAGCACAGGCTCCGGACGCGCAGGCTCAGCGGCCATGGCTCACGGGCCCAGCCGCTCCGCGGCACGTGGGATCTTCCCAGACGGGGGCACGAACCCGCGTCCCCTGCATCGGCAGGCGAACTCTCAACCACTGCGCCACCAGGGAAGCCCTATACATTCTATTTTTTCATATTCTTTTCCATATGGTTCATTACAGGATAATGAATATAGTTCCCTGTGCTCTACAGTAGGACCTTGTTGTTTATCCATCCTCTATATAATACTTTAGCATCTGCTAACCCCAAACTCCCAATCCATCCTTCCCCCAGCCCTCTCCCCCTTGGCAACCACAAGTCTGTTCTCTGTGAGTCTGTTTCTGTTTCGTAGACAACTTCATTTGTGTCGTATTTTAGATTTCACATATGAGTGACATCGTATGGTATTTGTCTTTCTCTGTCTGACTCAGTTCCCTTAGTAGGAGCATCTCTAGTTGCATCCGTGTTGCTGCACGTTCCTGCTGCTTCTTGACCTCCTGCCCCACACTCCTATTTTCTGGGCCCTTCGTCTGTCTCTAACAATGACAGCTGGTCTCACAGATTTCCTCAATTATTTCAAATTGATTAAATAGCAATTAATGGTGAAAAGCAATGCTGGATGAATTTTAATAAGCCTGGGTATTTATAGACATAAAACAATACCACGCCAATGTCTCCTGATTAACACAGGCCCACGACAATGCTTCATCTCCTCCTTTTCATGGCCGTGTGTTTATAAAGGATGTTTGGAAATTTAATTGGTATTGTGAAAAGATAGCCTATAGCAAGTTAATTAGACACCAGTTAGACCCTAAAAATGCTAATCAGAAACACTAAGTGGCATTTAATATGTAGGTTAAATACCCTCCTTATTTTGGTTATTTTGTCTCATAGCAATTCAATTGCTGAACTTCGCTGGAGTAGATTAAGAAACAAGCTTGGTGTTTTAATTTACTTTAATCAACGTAATTTCGAATTAATTACACCGTTAGAATTGTGCGGTGCATTCTCCAGCAAGTGCAAAATCTGGGTAAATATTATTTTTTCAGGTTTAGGCCAATTGTGATCACTACTATTTAAAAAAATAAGGGACAAAGAATGTCTTTACAGGGGCCTTAAAGCACATTCACAGGGCATTGTCTTCAGATATGACAAAGAAGATGGGTACAGGGTGATGGTAGTGCGGTTGGGTGGAGTCATGACCACAGCATCATCCTCCAGGTCCAGTCCCAGAGCCCAAGACGGAGGCAGGACAGGGGTTGCTTCAAAACATTTACTCTGGGATGTGAACCACTTGTCCTGTAGCTGCATCCAAAGAGGAGGAGGCTAAGGGTTAAGAGGCCTCTCCCTCAGGTCCAGGAAGACAATAGAATTGTCTTCTGCACCTCTATTGCTTCCAAGGGGCTGGGCTCTGGGCAGCCATGGGGTGGAGGCTGTGCTCCACACACACACTGGGCTCTGGTCCCACGAGCCCTTCCTGTGTGCCTGGCACTGGGTTAAGCCCATCACGGACCAGTCCCGTTTCACCATCACAATGAGGATGACATGCGAATCACTGTCCCGTGCTGCTACAAAAAGGAAACCAAGGCTCAGGAAGGTTGAGGACTGGTCAGAGCACAGGGGACCACCTGGATCCGGCTTCAGATTTGTGGACCTGAGACCTTAGACGCAGCCTTCTATCTGCCGAGGTACACACAGCTGCCAGGTGAGGGCTGGGGGTTCTCCACGCCTGCTCTTGTTACCGGGGGTCAGTGCTGATTTACTTCCTTAGGTCCTTGGTCTTGGATTCTAAGCAGACTGGGCAGCCCTGAGCCTGGCTGGGGTGTGTGGGTGAGTGTGCTTGTGGGGGGACTTCAGATCTAGATGCTGGGACAGGCAACCCCACCTCAGACAGCAGAGGCCCAGGGGGTCACCCCTGTAACTGAAAGGCGTGTGTGTGTGTGATAGTGGGGAGGCCAGGGTGCAGAACGTGCAGCCAAAGCCGAGAGAAAGGACGACAGAGCACAGCTTTGCCATTTACTGTGTGACCCTGGGAAAATCACTCAACCTCTCTGAGCCTCAGGCTATTACAGGAGCCAGTATTAGCTACCTCAATGGTTGTAGAGAAAAGGGCTGAACTGACGTGCCTCCTGTTTCTGATGGAGGCAGTACATCGCGGGCTCGAGAGTCTAGGAGAGCACAACCTGCTAGATTCTGGAGTTGAAAACAAGTAGGGGAAATTCTCTTTTGCACCCTCCGTTTGTCTTTCCCTCTACTTTTCTATCTCTTTTGCACGGATTCGCGCAAAACATCCTGGAAGGGTATGTAAGAAATTAACAACAGTGGTTCCCTGGAGTGTGGAGAATTTCAAGGTTGGGTGGGATAGAACCAGGCAGATGAGGGACTGGGGTGGCACGGCGTGAGATGGAGGATGTCTGCCTGCTATAAGTTTATCTTTTTACATTTGTTGGTTTTTGAATCGTGTAAATATATTCCCAGTTAAAAATTAAAGAATTAAAAAAATAATGGGGACGGTTTGGCAATAGCAGCAAAATTATACACATTTACCTTTTGACCCAGCAATCTCATTTCTAAGAATCTATTTCAGAGTTATATGTGACAGTATGAAAAAATGTAGGCACAAAACTATTCACTGCAGAAATGTTTGTTATAGTAAAAGACTGGAAACAACCAAAATGTCATCACTAGGGAGCTGGCTGACTAAACAATGGGAGATCCACATAATGGAACACGATACAGATTTTTTAAAAAGGGACAAGGAATATCTCTATATACTCCTACAGAGAGACCTCCGGGATACAGTGTAAATAAAAAAGCAAAATGGAGAAAGTATGTAGAGTACACTGTCATTTATCTAAGAAGGCGACGGTACACATTTATACATGCATAGCCTTTGTTTACATTAAAGACATGGAAGGGAAAACCGAACCAAACCAACAAACGAAAAGAAATCACTTCTCTTGGGAAGGAGGAGGACCAGAATTCAGCCTGATTTTTTTCTGAATTAACTTTGCTTTGTAGATTTAACTTTGGAACCATGTAAATATGCTACATAATTATAGAATAAAATTAAATAAAAAAATCAATCCCTAAAAATCGAAACCCAAATGAAACAAATGAACCTCACTGTATATTGAATTGTAGCAAAATTACACAGAGAGAAACCATTTCAGAGACTTTGCAGCACAGAAAGGGGGGGGACTGTATCCCTCCTAAGAAGTACAGATAATCTGAAACTATTTTCAGTAATCACAGTGTTGATATTGCTGTTCTGAAACTGTCGTGGGTATTTGTGGGATCAAGTAGGTGAGTAATTCTGTTGCTGTGGAAGAAACTAGATTTTCAGAATGGAGAAAAGAGAGACAAAAGACCAATGAGATTATTTTTAAAATGTTAGAGTCCTGAAATTGAATTGGAAGTATCAGTATGTGTTTTATCTTTAAAAAAAGTATTTCTGAGTTGTCCATTCACAGGGCCTTGAAACAACAACCAATGCTAGAACCAGGAGCAGCCCCAGTGCCCAGATTTTGGTATCTAACTATCATTAAAAGAAACAAGGGGGCTTCCCTGGCGGCGCAGTGGTTGGGAGTCCGCCTGCCGATGCAGGGGACGCGAGTTCGTGCCCCGGTCCGGGAAGATCCCACGTGCCGCGGAGCGGCTGGGCCCGTGAGCCATGGCCGCTGAGCCTGCGTGTCCGGAGCCTGTGCTCCGCAACGGGAGAGGCCACGACAGTGAGAGGCCCGTGTACCGCAAAAAAAAAAAAAAAAAAGAAACAAGGGCTCCTTGATGACATGGCTGATCCCAGGCACAGGGCAGGAAAAGGAGCTAGCTTGGGCCACCCTGTCATACCAGATAGCAAGGAACCTATCAAAGACTCCTGGGGCAGGCTTCCCTGGTGGGGCAGTAGTTGAGAATCTGCCTGCCAATGCAGGGGACACGGGTTCAAGCCCTGGTCTGGGAAGATCCCACATGCCACGGAGCAACTGGGCCCGTGAGCCACAACTACTGAGCCTGCGCGTCTGGAACCTGTGGTCCACAACAAGAGAGGCCGCGACAGTGAGAGGCCTGTGCACCGCGATGAAGAGTGGCCCCCGGGCTTCCCTGGTGGCGCAGTGGTTGAGAGTTCGCCTGCCGATGCAGGGGACACGGGTTCATGCCCCGGTCCGGGAAGATCCCACATGCCGCGGAGCGGCTGGGCCCGTGAGCCATGGCCGCTGAGCCTGCGCGTCCGGAGCCTGTGCTCCGTAACGGGAGAGGCCACAGCAGTGAGAGGCCCGCGTACAGCAAAAAAAAAAAAAAAAAAAAAAAAAAAGAGTGGCCCCCGCTCGCCACAACTAGAGAAAGCCCTCGCATAGAAACGAAGACCCAACACAGCCAAAAATAAATAAATAAATAAATAAATAAAATAAAATAAAAAGAATTAAAAAAAAAAAGACTCCTGGGGCCACATCAAAAGGACTCACCAACTTGGAAGAGGTGGGTGATGGGTCAATTTGGTATCAATAAGAGTAATAATGGCAGTGGATTGAAACATATCAGACGTATTAAAAATCCTTAAGGACATAATAATACTAACAAAAACAAAACAAAAAGATGCTTCCCTCTGCCCCCATCCAAACTCATCTGTCACCTTAGAAGATGCTAAGGAACCAATTCACTATTCTGAAAATTGTTAAGTCATGGAAAAGAACTGAGCATTTACCATGCTTTTCCTAGATGAACTAAACCTTCAGGTAACCAAAAAGTTGTTAACAGAAAAATTCTTTTGGGGGGAAAGTATTTCAGCTCATAAATCAAGGAGAAATCATAATATTCAAGTATCCTCATTTTGATACTTGAATACATTTCA
The DNA here is from genome assembly GCF_059928025.1 of Delphinapterus leucas. Lineage (NCBI taxonomy): Eukaryota > Metazoa > Chordata > Mammalia > Artiodactyla > Monodontidae > Delphinapterus > Delphinapterus leucas. The sequence goes on along the minus strand of NC_143147.1, from coordinate 64,896,778 downwards.
TATCCTCAAGTATCCCCTATTGAGATCATAGAGCACACAAGGGTGGTCAATGGTCACCACATCCTAGTAAGAGAGACAGGCAGACTCTGTGCCTTCTAATGAAAATGCACAGCACCATCTAGGAAGTAATATTTTGAAAAAAAAAAAATCATCAAATCCGAATATGATCAAGCCTCTAGTTCTAAATTCCAATTTACTGCAAATATAGTGTTCAGAGGAATATATTAAAATGACCCCACAGGGATGCAGTCGCAAATCCAGGCTGTGGAAAACTCTATAGGACAAATGACTAAGTTTCTTTTTTTTTTTTTGTAGTACGTGGGCCTCTCACTGTTGTGGCCTCTCCTGCTCTCCTGTTGCGGAGCACAGGCTCCGGACGCGCAGGCTCAGCGGCCATGGCTCACAGGCCCAGCCGCTCCGCGGCATGTGGGATCCTCCTGGACCGGGGCACGAACCCGTGTCCCCTGCATCGGCAGGCGGACTCTCAACCACTGCGCCACCAGGGAAGCCCTGACTAAGTTTCTTTACTAAATAAATTAAAAGGAAGAGAGAGTGAGAGAGAGAAAGGAGAGAGAGAATCTGTAGATCAACTGAGACCTAGAAAACTTCAACCAACTGCAATTGTGTGACTCTCATTTGGACCCTGAGGCAAATAAACCAACCAGTAAAAGAAATGCCGTGGCAACTGGGGAAATTTGAATGCTGACCGGGTATCTGATGCTATTAAGGGGACTGTTGATTTTTTAAGGCACTATAATGGGAATGTGGTTATTGTGTTTAGGTTTTAAGTAGAGACTTTATCTATAATATTTCTCTGCAGAAATATTTATGGATGAAAGGCTACAATACCTGGGATTTCCTTACAAATATTCTAGGGGAGAAGCAGAGGGCTGGAAAATAGAGGGAACGCATCGGGCCATGAGTTGGTAACTGTCGAAGCCAGGGTGCATTATGGTCTTATCAAGTCATCTCAGTCTCCTCACTGCTTTTGTAGATGTTTGAAATTGTTCACAATTCAAAGGGGAAAAAAAGGTCCCTTCTCACTGGAAGGATGGAAGGGACAGACACTGCTTTGTTTTCCTCCCTGTGATACTGAAGGCCAAAGGAGCAGGAAACAAAATCCCCACTTGTATCCATTCATACTTAGAAAAAATCAAGTTATAGTTATTATTTTACAATTAAATCATCCAACGCTTTCCTTTTAATGCAAGACAAGGTGCAGGCTCTGGAGTTTGAAGCCAAGCTTTGCAGTTACTCTGACTGTGAACAAGTCACTGGCCCTCATGTCTCAGTTTCCTTCTCTGTAAAATGGGGTGATGATAACAAGGCTTCCTTCTTAGGGGTCTTGTGCAGCTTGCATGAGACAAGAATGTGAGGGAAGCCCAGGCATCCTGCCTGGCCTGTAGAAAGTGCCCTGTAAGCGTGAGCTCTTCTTACGCACCAGTTTCTATGCTCAAGCTATCTGGACAATTCACTTCTGCTGACTTTCTTGGAGCAGTTACGGGGTGCTGGGCACAGACTGGACCTGGGAATCAGGTGGGCTTCTGCAGCTTCCTCTGGCTCTGGGTCATTGCCCTAATTGTCCCGGCCACTAAGCTGGTCTCCTTGGCCCTCTGGGAGCCATTTACCTTAGAAGTTTGCAGCCCAGGTCTCCCCAAAGTGGAAGGAAACATAGAATCGGCAGCAAGAAGCTAATTCTTCCCAGCTCAGCTCCTCTGCATGACGCAAGCCTCCCTCTTCCCTCCACTGCCTCCCCCCAGAGTCCCAATTAGGAGGTTTCTCCAGCCAGCCGGCACTACCAGCGAGCAGCTACAGCCCTGGTCCAGGAGGGCCCCGCTCAGCCTCGGTGATGCACTTTCCTGGAAGCGAGATGGCTACGGCTGGGGTGTATCGGGATCTGGACCCTCCCTCCTTTACTTGAAACACCAGCAGAAAATTCTCTGGGTGATTTAATCTCAGCCCCTTCCCGTCCAGCCATCCCCACCTTGCAGCAACAAAGGCTAAGGCTGCTAGTCCTAGAAATGGTCCTTGTTGTCACACACAGGTGGTGTGGGAATCTTCTGGAAGTATCTGCGGTCACCTCGAGGCCAGCAGAGCCCGCGGTTCCCTGCCCTCCACGGCTGGCTTCCTGGTGACATGCCTCTCACATCCGGAGGGAGCGCACTGCCTCCTCCCACCCGCCCCACTCAGCTGGGGCCAAGCTGTAAAACACGGCGTGGACCACATACTCTGTGATCTGCCATCTCCCATTCTCTTAGGGAAGGTCAGCTCCGTGCTCCTCGTGGGGTGAGAGGAGAGACCCAGCAGTGGCTGCCAGAAGGGGATGGTTGAGAAGTCCCGACTTGCAGCACAGTTCCAATTATAGCAAATTTACTACCATCACCATCACCACCGCTACTAGTGCTTTTTGTTATGGCTGAATTGTTTCCCCTCCAATTTTTATGTGGAAGCCCTAACCCCCAGGACCTCAGAATGTGACTGTGTTTGGAGATAGCCTTTAAAGAGGTAATTAAGTTAAAACGAGGTCCTTAGCGTGGATCCTCATCCCACAGAACTGGTGTCCTTCTAAGAAGCGGAAATCTGGACACAGACACACAGAGGGAAGACGCGTGAGGACACAGAGAAGGCGGCCGTCTACATGCCAAGAAGAGACGCCTCAAAAGGAACCAGCCTTATCAGCACCTTGACCTTGGACTCCTACATCTCCCCAACAATTTTTTTTTTTTCAGGCTCCGCGGCCATGGCTCACGGGCCCAGCCGCTCCGCGGCATGTGGGATCTTCCCGGAGCGGGGCACGAACCCATGTCCCCTGCATCGGCAGGCGGACTCTCAACCACTGCGCCACCAGGGAAGCCCCGTTCTGGATTTTTCTGATGGGGCCGTGGCTGTGTGGGGACCCTGAGCCTGAAGCAAACCTGGTTTTGTTCATAAGGCAGGCTTATCGAGACTGACTGCTCCCTGCACTGGGTCACAGACAGGCCAGTGTCCGTATTCCCCGCGGCCGGGACGTGGACCTGGGGAAAGCCCGCATGCCCCTTGCCTTGATCATGTGTCCTCTGCTTGGCTTGAACCAATGATTCAGAGACAGAGCGGGGACTCCCTCCTCCCCCTTCCTCGCCTTCTCCCTGCCTCTGCGGCCTGCGTCCTTTCGAGAATCTCCAGGCTTCCTCTCGGGGCAAGGAGAGGCCTTATGTACCTTGTAGCCCTGGTTGATGCCGTTGATGAACTGGGGGCTGGGGGCAGTCCAGGTGAAGCGGATGGTCGTGGAGTTGGTGGCTTCTGCATGCACGTTGCCTGGAGGGACCGTGGGCACTGGAGGAGAGCAGAGAGGCAGGGGTGTGCGTGGAGGGGGCACAGTCTGACTGTCTGGCCCGGTTAAGCAGCGAAAACACATGAGGTCTGCAGACACTGCTTTACCCCCCTCCCCCCAGCTCCTCCCCTGCTGCTATGGAGACTTCAGATGCCCTCTTTCTGCGGATTAGTTTGGGCTTAATAAAACTGGTCTGGCCCATTTCACAGGGTACCCACAAATAAAAGGGATGGATCTGAAAATGCTCAGGGCGGTTTTTAGGTACAACGCTAAATGTAAGCTGTTTCATGATCCAGTTAACGGGAAACTTTGCAGAAGGTCCCTGTATCCCCGAAGCCTCTGCATTCATCGCACCCACCCCAACCTCTTCATCCACCTTTCCCTCCGTCCTCCCACCCTACGCGGTAGCTGGGCACAGCATGCGACAGCCTGGGACTGGATAAAACAGGTGACACGGTCGAGGCAGTCAGGACTGGACAGTCAGGACCCATCAGGCACGGAGAGGGGGAAGTACCAGCTCTTCCACGGCCACTGTCCCCACCCACCTCCCTGCAGTGTCCACTCGGTGACTTTGCTGCTGTAGACACCCAGTCCGGCGCTGTTGTAGGCGGCCACCTCGATCTCGTAGTTGGTCCAGATGATGAGGTCCTCCAGCAGCAGGTTGTTGACATCAGCATCCGTGATGTTCTTAAACTGGTACCCAACAGGCAGCCCAGCCAGGCAGTACCTGAGGGGAGAAAGCCAAGAGGAAATGGATTGGAGTCAGCCTGCTGTCCTCGTGCCCAGGAAGCTGTCTGTGATGGTGGAAACCCACATCCATGCTGTCCAACATGGAACCGGCCGGCACTTGTGGTTTTGGGGCACCTGAAACGTGCTTAATGTAACTGAGGAACTACGTTTGTCATTTAATTTACTTTTTTTCTTAATTTAAATGGCTGCAAGTGACCAGCGGCTACCCCACGGGATAACGCAAGTCCAGGGGATGTGTCTGGACTCTTCTTTTTGACGGGGGAGGAGGACATTGGTAGGATAGCTAGCCAGGGATGCTCAGAGTTCCTGGGAAGATCTCACGGGTCTAGCTTTGAGGGGTCGCTGATCAGAGAGTGGTCTCCAAAGGTTGGGCTCATTTCCTTTCTCCTTCTAGGAGAATGGCTCCCTCTTTTGACAGCCATTCACTGAGGTGGAAAGAAAAAAACCTGAGGCTACATACTCTACCAAGTTCCACCTTCCACTGGAAAAAAGAATGCAGGGTAATAAAGAAATGGGATATATACAGGCAAATTTTGGAGGATGGATAGCTCATAGGAAAACAACGATGCACACATACTCTAGCGTCTACCTATTGGGAAATCAGAGGCCCCAACTTATTTTGATGCTTCACAAAACCCCACAGCAGTGGTTCTCAAAGCCTTAGCGTGCATTAAAGACACCTGAAAAGCCTGTTGAAACACAGATTGCTGGGCTTATCCCAAAGGTTCTCATTCCATAGGTGAGGGGTAGGACTTGAGAATTTGCATTCCTATCAAGTTCCCAAGTGATGCTGACGTTGCTGGTCCAGGGACCACACTTTGAGAACCACCACCCTTTAGGATTCACCAAAAAGCCCACGACGAGATTAACCAATAATAGAGCAGCCAAATCAACAGTAACTGCTTCCAAAATCGGGGAATTCCAGGGCTGCGAGTACACACATTCAGGAGAGAGACGTGTGAAGTTGCCTAGCATCTTGCAACCAGCCAGGGTTCAGAATACTGACACAGGTTCTCAGAAGTTTCAAGTAGCAGGCTAATTTTCTTTTATGAATACCAAATTTTAGTAACAACGTAATAATACACTTTCAGGTTACCAGTAAAGCACCCACAGTCAAATGTAAAAATAAAAGGCTATATAACTGGGCTTCATTTGGCAGTAGGGACCAAAGACAGGACTTCCACTTTTTAACCAGTTCTTGGCCTAGTAATTCGTCCACTCATTTTCTGTCCTGGGGAAATCTGGCCTGCTAGAATATTCTTGGTTTCCCAGGTGGTTGGTCCCCTGGATAGTTACGTGTCTCTGTGTAGCCCTACTCCTATGTAGCCCTGACGTCTGGCAGACTTGCCATCCATACAGCCTTAAGGAGGCTACATTGTATCTCCTCTCTAACCATTCCTATTGGTTTCCAAGGCTCTCACTGCTGGAAGTTCTTCTAGATGTCTAACTTCAATCATTCCTACTGTAGTGTAGGCATTTCTTGTTGCCTGGTCCTTGTTGATGAAGAAGGACCTGCCATGAATCTGCTCTGTTTTCCAATCCACTCCCTGACCCTCCCTCATCTCTTTCCTCTTGAGTCTGGGAGGCCCTCCTTTCCCTGGTGCGGACGCCTACCTGATGATGTAGCCCTTGAGGATGCCATTCTGGTGGCTCTCGGGAGGTGGCTGCCACTGGATCATGATGGACTGGTTGGTCCGGCCGCTGGCGATGACATTCTGTGGAGGGGCCGTGGGGGGCTCCTCAGGAAGGGAGACCCTGGATAGGAAAACACCAAGAATGGGCAGGACTTTTCACTCCTAGTCTCCAAGGTAAATACAGGAGTTTAATAGGATAGGAAGAGGCCCCACCCTGCTCTGTCCCTGGATGACTCTGCACAACTGCTGTGTGCTTTTGGGCTAGTCGCTTAACCTCTCTGAGCTTGCTTCTTTACCTGTAAAAGCAGTATCATAAAGTCCACTTGCCTGCTTTATGAGTGGTTGAAGCTCGAATGACACAATGTATATGGAAGTCCTTTTAAAACACTGTAAAGCACCAGATATGTGTATTTTCTGTGCGGTTGAGGGACACAGGCCTTGGTTTCCCATTTGTCAAAGAAGCTGCTGTCGGGGTTGATGACGTCATGAGTGTTCAAGTATTTTAGAAGCAGGAGTGTCAAATACTCACCTCCCAGTTACCAGCTGGCGGTGAACTTGAACCACGCTTCCTTTACGAACCAGCTGAGCCCCGGCAGGGTGGGGCAGGCCGGGTAGGGGTGGCATGGTGTGTGCGTGAGAGTTTGAGCATCCCCGCACCCCCCGAAGCCCAGTGCTACTGCATTTCTTTCTCTGGCATGGCCAGGGGACACAGCATTCCACTTCTGTATTTTTCACATAACTGACATGCATCCATTAACAACAAAAGTTGATTATTTTTGATGGATGTCTTTCCCGTTTTGTTTATGTTTTTGTTTCCTGATGGATAGCTTTTCCAAAACATCCTGCACCCTCCCATGGCTTTGTAAAGCCTAAAGTGAGGGTAATCTAACCTTTTACTTGCTGACTCAGGACGATTCGTTAGCAAGATGAATCAGCATTACACAGGGAAGCCCGAAGGACTGGAGAAGTTATAGGATGGTTTCCCTACACTTCGAGGCCTCTTGTTATTGGGATTTCGTAGCTCTGAAGGATTGGGGCTATGTCCATTTTTTTCCCCTGCACCACCTCTCGTGGTCCAAACATGGCCTGGCACATAGTAGGTTCTCAGTAAGCAGCGAATGAATAAATTCTCCTATAACCGCTCTCCATGCCATGCTGTTAGCTGTCACTTCTCCCTCCTGTTAGAGTGTCACAGCCCCTGTGGCATCCCCCTAGTAAAAGCCAGAGGGATTCAAGCTTATTGGAACTGTGGGGAAACCACAATGATTGATTTAACCCAGTGGGGGGGTCTGTGTACACACCAAAGAGCATCTTTTAAAGAGCAAAGCGCATTCTTGGCTCCCTTAGCAAGTACTGTTTGCTATTTCTATTTGCTATTATTTCTGGGCTCTCAATTCTGTTCCATTGGTCTATGTGTCTATTTTTTTTTTTTTTTTTGGTTGCATCATGCAGCTTGCAGGATCTCAGTTCACCAACCAGGGATTGAACCCGGGTCACAGCAATGAAAGTGCTGAGTCCTAACCACTTGACTACCAGGGAATCCCCTATGTGTCTATTTTTATGAGTAGCATACTCTTTTGGTTTACTATAACTTTGTAGTATAGTTGGGAATCAGGAAGTGTGGTGCCTCTGGCTTTGTTCTTTGTTCTCAGGATTGCTTTGGCTATTTGGGGTCTTTTGTGGCTCTATACAAATTTTAGAATCGTTTTTTACTATTTCTGTGAAAAATGCCGTTGGAATTGTGATAAGGATTGCATCGAATCAATGGATGGCTTTGGGCGATATGGACATTTTAACAATATTGACTCTTCTCAGTGGGAAGAGGATAGTGTCTTCAATAAATGATGTTGGGAAAACTGGATAACCATATGCAGAAGAAGGCAATTGGACCTCTATTTTACACCACTCCCAAAAGTGAACTCGAAATGGATTAAAGACAAACTTAGGACCCGAAACTATAAAACTCCTAGAATAAAACATAAGAGAAAAGCTCCTTGATTTTGGTCTTGGCAGTAATTTCCTGGATACGACACCAAAAGGACAAGCAACAAAAGCAAAAATAAATAAAAGTGGGACTATATCAAACTAAAAAGCACCTGCACAGAAAAAGAAACAACAAAATCGAAAGATGACATAATGGAATGGGAGAAAATACCTGCAAACCGTGTACCTGGTAAGGGGTTAGCATCCAAATATATAAAGAACCCATACAGCCCAACAGCAAAAAATGAACTAATCTGATCAAAAAATGGGCAAATGAGCTGCAAAGACATTTTTCCAAAACAGACATAAAAATGGCCAACAGGTCAATGAAAAGGTGCTCAACGTCACTAACCATCAGGGAAATGCAAACCAAAACCACAGTGAGATATTACCTTACGCCCATCAGAATGGCTATTATCAAAAAGACAACAAACAGGGCTTCCCTGGTGGCGCAGGGGTTGAGAGTCCGCCTGCCGATGCGGGGGACGCGGGTTCGTGCCCCGGTCCGGGAAGATCCCACATGCTGCGGAGCGGCTGGGCCCGTGAGCTGTGGCCGCTGAGCCTGCGCGTCCGGAGCCTGTGCTCCGCAACAAGAGAGGCCACGGCAGTGAGAGGCCCGCGTACCGCAAAACAAAAACAAAAACAAAAAAGAACAAACAACAAGTGTTGGTGGGGATGTGGATAAAAGGGACCCCTCGTCCACTGTTGGTGGGAGTAAAAACTGGTACAGGGACTATGGGAAACAATATGGAGGTTCCCCCCCCAAATTGATAACAGAACTACCACGTGATCCAGCTACCCCACTTCTGGGTATATATTCACCCCAAAGAAATGAAAACAGGATCTCGAAGACATATCTGCACCCCCATGTTTATGGCAGCATTATTCACAATAGCCAAGATATGGAAACACCCTAAGTGTCCGTCAACAAATAAATGGATAAAGAAGATGTAACATAGCTATACAGTGAAAGATTTTCCAGCCATGAGACAGAAAGAAATTCTGCCATTTGCAAAAACATGGATGGACCAGCAGGGTATTATGCTAAGTGAAATAAGTCAGGCAGAGAAAGACAGATACTGTAGATCTCACTTATATGTGCAATCTAAAGGAGCTGAACTCAGAGAAATAGAGGAGGTGGGGGGCTGGGGAAGATGTTAGTCAAAAGGCATAAATTTCCAGTTGTAAGAATAACAAGTTCTGGTGATGGAATACACAGCATGGTGATTATAGCTAAGAATTCTGTATTATATACTTGAAGGTTACTAAGAAAGTTGATCTCAAATGTTCTCACCACAAAAAGAAACGGTAATTATGTGACAGGATGGAGGTGTCAGCTAACACCACGGGGGTAATCATTTTGCCATAGAGGAGTGTGTCAAATCAACGCATTGTACACCTTAAACTTACATAATGTTACAAGTCAACGATATCTCAATAAATCTGGAAAAAATAAAAATACACATAAAAAAATAAAGAGCAAAGCACACAGCTTTGGGGCATGGAATTGGTGTCACTACCATTCTGACCCGATGTCTTTTTTCTCACTAGAGGAGGCTGCTTGTTCTGTGGGGGTCTAGGTGGCTAGAATGCGCCTCCTACACAAGTGGGTGTTAAAACGCGTGAACTGATGTTTTTATTAAACTTTCATCATTTTAAAAAAAGCTTTGTTGGAGGCTTCATGGGGTCTGGCACCATGCAAGGCACTGCATACAGAGATCCGTGTAGATCCTAGACGTCTTTGGAAATTCACATGCGTTTAACAATGATGGCAACCCATGGGGATGTAGAGCAGAATGGGGTTAAGTCTTGGAACTTGCATGGCCCACAGTGAGAAGGACAACTCAACTGGGTTAGTGAGTTGAGCCCCTGACAGACACCCACCCGGCTCCCCTCACCTCTCTGTGTCTTTGCTGAACTGTCCTTTCCCCACGTCGTTGACGGCACAAAGACGGAACTGGTAGGAACGTGCGGGAACCAAGCCCTTGACCATCACCGAGGTGGCCTCGGGGTCCACACTGGCCAGGAGCACCGTCCAGGGGGCATCTACAGGGACAGAGGGTGGAGGCTGAGGTAGGCATCTTGGGGGTGCACGCTTCTTCCCCCCTCCCCTCCATTCCCAGCAGGGGTCCAGCCTCGTTTGGGCTGGCAGGGTAGTACCTCCCCAGCTTGGTCCAGTAGAGGCTGGTCACGTCATTTTTCTGGGTCCCCTTAGCCTACATGTCCCAGGGGGTTGGGGGGTCCTGGGGAGGGAGCAAGGGCTCATGGGAACTGAGAGGCATTTGTCTTTTCTATCTTTTTTGTTTTTTCTCAAATTGATGTGCTCTAGCAAACTGTATTTGAAACACCACTCAAATGATGCCTGCTAATTTTGGGGTTCATGGCTTGGGGATGGAGGATAAAAATTTAAAAAACCCCCAAAACTAATGGCCAGGGACTTCCCTGATGGCACAGTGGTTAAGAATCCACCTGCCAATGCAGGGGACACGGGTTTGAGCCCTGGTCCGGGAAGATCCCACACGCCGTGGAGCAACTAAGCCCGTGGCCACAACTACTGAGCCTGCGCTCTAGAGCCCGAGAGCCGCAACTACTGAAGCCCGTGCGCCTAGAGCCCGTGCTCCGCAACAGGAGAAGCCACTGCAATGAGAAGCCCACGCACCGCAACGAAGAGTAGCCCCCGCTCGCCGCAACTAGAGAAAGCCCACACACAGCAACGAAGACCCAACGCAGCCAAAAAAATATATATAAATAAATAAATTAATAATAATAAAAAAAACCCAACAAAAAACAAACAAAAAACTAATGGCCAGTGTCTTGGGGGCTTCTGGGTGGCAGGTCCCAAGTCCAGCCTGTGCGTCATCTCGTTCAATTGCCACACGACTGCAGGATGCCGTGGCTCATTTTGCAGATGAGGGAGCTGGGCCGTCCAGAGGGTTGGCTCAAAGGCACAGAAGTGGGGTTGCCCTGGCTGCGGTCGGTGGAGGGGTGGGAGCAGCCTTACTCTTCTCCGACATCTCCAGGACGTAGCGGATCAGCGGGCTGTTGCCGTCAAAGGGCTTGGCCCACGTCACGTTGATGGCCCTTCTCTCCGCGGCGCTGAGAGTCGCCACTGGGTGCTCAGGGGCATGAGGCAGCTGCCTGGAGGAGACAGGTGTGGCGGGGCCCCCCCGTGAGGTCTAGAATCAGGTGACACCCAGGACTCAGTCTGAGCTCCCATGATATCTGGTGCTCGGCCCCCGAACCCAGCCTTTGGGGGCCATCTAGCTGGAGATTCTGTGCACTGGCTTTGGAGCCCACATGGCCAAAGCCATAACCCAGACTCCCCGCCCTTGACAGGGGCCGAACTGAGCTGGCGAAGGCCTGGAGGATGCTGGGGTGAGGTGGGCGGGCTCAGGTCACACCTGGCCTGGTGGCCTGCCTAGATGCAGCCTTCCCTTTGCTGCCTGCATCCCTTTACCCCCCGGAGCCTGCCCTCACCTCACACGCAGGTGGGCACTGCGAGAGTCGTTGCCTCCGGCTGAGAGCACCCGGCAGGTGTAGGTGCCGATGTCCCCGGACCACGTCTGCGAGATGTGTAGGGAGCCGTTTCTGTCCAGACGGATGCGGGGGTTGCCCTCCATGCTCAGTGTGGCCCCATCCTTCTCCCAGACGTACCTGAGAGTAAGAAGGACCGCTATGTAAAAAGAGGCAGGGAAGGCAGGGTAGGGGGGCTGCTGGGGTGGGCACAGCCCAGGGCTGGTCTGGAGCAGTGAGCTCCAAGGTGGGCAGGGGGCAAGCCCCCAGCCACAGCGGGGGCACCTGCAGCCCATCACGCCTGCGGGTGGGGCCCTTGGTCCAGGAGCGTGACCACATCATTATCCACCATTCACACCTTCAGTTCAGGTCCAGGTCACAGCCTGGTTGCTTTTGGCCGGAAGCCATCACCAAGCGGTGCAGAGTGGACAAAAGGTATTCTTCCAAAGAGGTTAAAAGATTAGGGTTGGAAAAAGAATGAACGTCTCCATGTAGACTACATGTGGGGACTGGTTTTATGAAGGGAATCATTAGATCAATGCATCACTGTGACAAATTAACTTTGGCATCTAGAAAAATCACTTTAGCTTTGGTCAGTCAGTACAAAGGGGGACTTGAGAAACTACACACATGCCCGTGCCTGACAATGAGCAATACCTGCTCTGGATTTGTTCTGGAGGAGACACAATAATTGTCATCAACACACACAGGGTGCCAGCTCCTGGGAGGATGCTGGGCTGCTTCCCCCCAGGGAAGGGCAACCAGGGAGACCAGGGCAGGAATGCGGTCGGGCTGGGATGCTTTCCTAATAACCCATCAGTCGCTCAATGAAGGGACAGGGTGATGGGGCTGAGTCACAAGGCCCTAGAACTCTCTGGGTTTAGGGAGTGTGAGATGGCTGGGGAGAATGAGCCTGTAATATATATATATATATATTTTTGCGGTACGCGGGCCTCTCACTGCTGTGGCCCCTCCCGTTGCGGAGCACAGGCTCCGGACACGCAGGCTCAGCGGCCATGGCTCACGGGCCCAGCCGCTCCGCGGCATGTGGGACCTTCCCGGACCGGGGCATGAACCCGTGTCCCCTGCATCAGCAGGCGGACTCTCAACCACTGCGCCACCAGGGAAGCCCTAAATAATATTTTATAGTCCTCAGGAAATCAAAGATGTGCAAAAATATTTAGTTATAAGGACATTCAGAATGATATTTCTTAACATGAGCAAAAATTCAGAAACAATCCACATACCCGGCATTAGGGAACTGGTAACAAATTATGTGGCATCCACACAGTGGAGGACTGAACAGTCATATAACTGACAGAGGAAGAGATTCACAATAGGTTCGTAAGGGAAAAAACAGAGTAAAGCACTGTTTCTAGTTTTTTCAAATGACACCCAAGTACTACTATCTCTAGTGAAAGGAAACACAGATTAATCTACTTTTCTACTTCCTCTCTCTCCATCCCTCCCCATGGTCTTTGGTTTACCTGCATTTTCTATATTGTCCTCCTAAAACGGATACCTATTAGCTGTATGATAAGAAAAAACAGTAACAATAGTGATTAATATTAACAAGGTGGGCTGTTTGGATTCAGTCTAGATCTGCGTTCAGATACCAAACAGACGCAATTCTGGAGGTTTTTCATGCTGCCACCTACACCTGCCCAGCCTGCGTCCCCTGGAGCCCAGCTTTATTCTGAGGATATGTAACCAGGATTAAGTGGCTACCACTTTAGTCTGATTTGGTTGTTCAAATCCTTTCCAGTCTGTCTACTCAGGGAACCCCTGGTATGTTTCCTGCCGCCAGAACAGGGATTTTTAATTCTGGCTACACATCAGAATCACTTCGGGGACTTCTAAAAAATACTTAAGTCTGGGGCCCATCCCACCACTAAGGCTCACCTCAAGGAGGTGGAGGGCTGCCGGGAAGCTCCCCTCCCCCAAGGTGATGGAAACCAGGCGTGCGTGGGAGATGTCGGGGTGGCCTTGGCCACAGATTTTGCCAGTTTGGGGGGATGATGGACCAATTCTGTTCCCTCCCCCATCTAAAAAAGATTGTCCTAGATGGGTAATTCCACTCTAAGGCGAGGACCCCTCCAGTAAACTGGAACAGTGATTTCCCATCTGTAGTTCACTGGCGGTCCTGGAACGTGGGCCTGCAGATATATTGCAAAGGGTCCCTAAATCTCTCTGTTCACAAGAATTGTCCGGAGGATGAATAAAATGTGCAAGTTTTTCCCAAGTATTAGTAGATAGCATTTGAATAAAATACCAATTTATTTTAAAGTTTTACTGACTTGATAGAGCTTTTCGTTACAATAAAAATTTTCAATTAATGGATGTTAAAATAATAGTGGCCATTTATGTGTGGGTCTGAGGCCCACAGCAGTGTTCTATGGGGAGAACATGTGGGTTCTCCTGGAAGACATTTTTACAGTTGGTATATTAATTTTTTAAATAAAAATCTAATAAACCCTGGGATAAGCATATTCTAGATTATCTGCTGGCCATGTTCTAACTCCACCTATGTGATTTCAAGGCTCATGTTTCTAGATTACCTGCTGGCCATGTTCTAACTCCATCTATGTGATTTCAAGGCTCATGTTTCTAGATTATCTGTTGGCCATGTTCTAACTCCGTCTATTTGATTTCAAGGCTCATGTTTCTAGATTATCTGCTGGCCATGTTCTAACTCCGTCTATGTGATTTCAAGGCTCATGCTTCTAGATTATCTGCTGGCCATGTTCTAACTCCGTCTATGTGATTTCAAGGCTCATGTTTCTAGATTATCTGTTGGCCATGTTCTAACTCCACCTATGTGATTTCAAGGCTCATGTTTCTAGATTACCTGCTGGCCATGTTCTAACTCCATCTATGTGATTTCAAGGCTCATGTTTCTAGATTATCTGCTGGCCATGTTCTAACTCCGTCTATGTGATTTCAAGGCTCATGTTTCTAGATTATCTGTTGGCCATGTTCTAACTCCATCTATGTGATTTCAAGGCTCATGTTTCTAGATTATCTGTTGGCCATGTTCTAACTCCATCTATGTGATTTCAAGGCTCATGTTTCTAGATTACCTGCTGGCCATGTTCTAACTCCGTCTATGTGATTTCAAGGCTCATGCTTCTAGATTATCTGCTGGCCATGTTCTAACTCCACCTATGCGATTTCAAGGCTCATGTCTGCATTTGATGATGGCTATCCTAAAGGGCCAATGTTTAATGTTTAATGAGGTGTTTCTCCAACTGGGGCCTGAGACAGATCCTCTGAGAATGGGTGTGGACCTAAAAGCCTAGTACCCTTAAATGTAAGGTGGTGCAGCCACTGTGGAAAATAGTATGGAGGTTCCTCAGAAAACTAAACGTAGAACTACCAAATGATCCAGCAATCCCACTCCCGGACATATATCCAGAAAAAACTATAATTCAAAAAGATACATGCACCCCTATGTTCATAGCAGCACTATTCACAATAGCCAAGACATGGAAACAACCATGGATGTCCGTCGACAGAGGAATGGATAAAGAAGATGTGGTACATACACACAATGGAACATTAGCCATAAAAAAGAACAAAATAATGCCATTTGCAGCAATGTGGATGCAACTAAAGATTATCGTACTAAGTGAAGTAAGTCAGAAAGAGAAAGACAAATACCATATGACGTCACTTACATGTGGAATCTAAAATATGACACAAATGAACTTATCTACAAAACAGAAACAGAATCGCGGTCATAGAGAACAGACTGGCGGTTGCCAAGGGGGAGGGGGTTGGGGAAGGGTGAACTGGGAGGTTGGGGTTACAGATGTAAGCTTTTATACACAGCCTTTACACAACAAGGTCCTACTGTGTAGCACAGAGAACTATGTTCAATGTCCTCTGATACACCAAAATGGAAAAGAATATACATACATATGTAGAACGGAATCACTTTGCCCTACAGTAGTAATTAACACGACATTGTAAATCAACTATACTTCAATAAAAAATAAAATAAAAAAGGGGAAATAAAGCAAAAAAAAAGAAAAAAGTTTTGGTACCCTTGCCTCCAACCTTGGTTTCCAGGGTCCCATTTGTCGCGGCCATACAGGCCGTCATATACCCAGTGGCCACCAGGTGGGGCCCCAGGACACAACTGCCTCCTGAGCAGAGCGCGCCGTTACTCCAAGTGGCATCAGTGCCCGGCCCTTCCAGCTCCGTGCCAGTTGCTTTGGCAGTGACATTGCCCATAAAATAGAGAAGCAGCACGGAGGGAGTATTTATTTCTAAGGAAACAGTGACGTTTTCTACTCAGCATCCCAGAGCTCAAGGGAGAGCCTGAAGGGACCATTTTGTTCCTGCTTTAGTTCCAGGAAGTGTCCTTGTGCCCAGCCTGGGAGGGTTCCCAGCTTTCGTGACTTTCTCGGCTTCTTCTGTGCTCCTTGGCCTCTCCAGGGCGTTCCACGGTGGGACTTGGTTCCCTCCAGGCCAAGTGGCTGGCCGAGGTCTGGGCTCCCAAGGAGGACGGCGGGGGTGGCCCCAGGCTGGGCCTCTGTCCCTCACATGTGTCCCTTTGAGGGTCACCTCAGGACCCTTTCCCTTCCCAGCCCTGTCACTGCTCCCACGCCTGTTTACCCAGACCCCCCTGCTGTCCACGCAGTGGGCGGAGGGTCTAAGGCCTGGGGGGGTGGTGCTAGCAGGGGGTCCCGAGCAACCCGGAGCCTCCACCTCTCCCCAGACAGATGCCTCTTTCTCATCCCTTCCCTTCCGCCCTCCTCCACTCCCTTTCCTCCACTTCTTCACCCCCCCAGCCCCTTCCCCTCCCCCCACCACCCTGCCCAATTCAACTCAGGCTGGTCAGTCCGCCAGGCATTTACTTAGTATCCCCCATGTCCCAGCCCTGCACTAGCTCTGCACGGGCCACACTTACCCGTGTAGACACTCGCCCAGCAACCAGCTACCCCCTAAAGCTGCCCCTCCCCTTCTGCCTACAAGGGGCCACAGCCGAAGGAGTACCTGACAGTCACTCGGGGGTCGTGGGTCACTCCGCACATCATGGAGGCCTGGGTTCCCTTGATGACGCTCTGGTCCTGGGGGGGCTTGGTGATGCGGGTCCGGGCTGAAAGAGAGCAGGGAGATGGCGTGGTGGGAAGGGAAACAGGTGGGTCCCACAGAGACAGGTGAGATGCAGGTGTAGGGGAGGGGGACCTTCAGGTGAACGGCACCCGAGTGGCTGAATTCTACGGGCGGCCTGGTCTGCTGTGGTCAATGTCCCGGAATGTCAAGAACCACGCACTTCCACGGTACGTGATTCTTGGAAGCCACGATCACAGTGGGGGCTCTTTTAATTTTGCTCCCACAAACCCACGCAAGGGATGAAGAAAGATCAGGGCTGTGTTCCCAGCACACCAGTGGTCCAGCCAGGGTAAAAATAGGATCGTCTGATTCCGGGTCTAATGCATCACATCACCCACCAGGCCCCTGGCGCTCAGCCTAGAAGGGCGGCCCACACCTACGTGTGGTACCAGATCCCAAGTGGTACAATCTGAGGGTGGGAAGGGGCTTGGGAAGTTGCCCCATAGCAGGGGTCACAAACCACAGCCTGGGGTCGAGCCCAGCTGGGGGCCTGGCTGGGTAAATTCCCCCGTCCTGGCACTCAGCCACACCTGCTGGATTCACCACCGTCTACAGCTGCTTTCTTGATGAAACAGAGGAGTTCATGGAGCTGTGACAGAGACTGTTTGGCTCACAAAGCCTAAAATATTTACTATCTGGCCCTTTACAGAAAAAGTGTGCTGATTTCGGCCCTAAAGTCTATGCCCATCAGCTCTCTCTTCTCTCAGCTTGGCCAGGCACGGCCAGAGCCTCGCTCACACGGCATCACCCGCGGGACCTTGGCCTTCCTGTGGCCTGTCCTCTGCATTGATCCATCCAGGTCCTTCTCGTAAGATGTGCCGGCTGGACAGACACGCGGATGTGGAGCTGCAGGGGCTCGCGCGCGCTCAGCGCCAACTAACCAACTAACTAAAGAGCTCCCGCTTGCCCTTCATACTCACCCCACACGACCAGGTCGGCCGAGGCTTCGTCGACCCCCCGAGAGTTGGTGGCCAAACAGGTGTAGGTGCCGGCGTCGGAGGTGTGCGTGGGGCTGACGAGCAGGCTGCCAGATTCCAGGAGCGTGAAGCGAGGCAGCTGGACTGAGCCGCTGGCCAGGATGCGCTCCCCTGGGGCGATACGGGGTGGGGGGGATGCATGGGTTCAGGCTGCCGCCCTGGCACACTGACATCGCCAAGGGCCTGGACGGCACTCCCACCTGTCCCCGGCCCGTCTGGGGCAGGGTGAGCTCCGGCAGGCTCCCAGCTTTAGAAAGGCTGGAAGGGCCACCGGTGGGGGGATGGTGGTGGCAGCGGGGCTGGGGACCAGAATGGTTTCTGACTTGGTGATGGACACAAGGGCACACGGTCACAGAGTGGGTGGCCCAGAGCCCGGGTCTCCTGATGTCTCTCCACCCACCGCGCTGTCTGCCCTTCACCAGAGGAAGCCAGCACTGTCTCTTGACGCTGCCGGGCACAGCCCTCGGAGGCAGCTGGCACCTGGGCTGGGGGGGAGGGGACAGAGAGCTCTGACAAAGTGGTGACAAGCATCCTGTGGGAGGATGCTCCTGGAGAGTCACCTGCAGGGGAGCGGAGGAAAGTGATGTGGGGGCGGAGAGGGACACGTAGGGCGGGGGCAGCCCTCGTCAGGACGGACCTCCCTCTGCAGTGGGACCTAGGGAGGCCTGGAAAGAGGGAGAGGGAGGGAGGGAGGGAGAGAGAGGATACGCCATGTGTGAGGGAGTCTAAGAGTGCAGGTTTTCGTGATTGTACCTATTTTAGAGAAAATCCCACCTGTCTGTACAGAGGGGACTGTCCATGTGCAAGTCTGGGGGTGAGCGGGTCCCTCTGCGCACACGTGTGGGCATACTGAACAAGCGAGCGTGTTAGGTGGGCGTGTTTACTTCTGGGCCTGAGTGTGCCCACACTGCCCCCACCAATAGTGATGGAGTATCTACTGCGTGTCAGACTCTGTTCTAGGCCCTGGCGAGATAGCAGGGGACAAAATCGAGAGCCCTGGCCTCGTGGGGGGCCAGGCGATAAGCAAAACCAAGGTGCAGATGATCCTGCACATTAGAAGGGGGGAAAATAAAGCAGTGAGGGGTCGGGGGAGGGCCTGGGTGAGTCCTGTGGAGAAGGTTCATCTGAGCAGAGGCCTGGGGGGTGTGGTGTGTGTGTGTGTCCCCGGGGAGGGTTGTGAAGGTGAGTGTACAATGCAGAGTGTGGAGGACTCACGCGGGGTGGGTGGACCTAGGTAGACGGCTTGGGCTTTGGTGGCTCAGGTGTCTGGAGCCCCGCAAGCTGCCTGTGGAGCGGGGATGGCCTCCTACCTGTACTAACAACCTTCACCGGGATGTTACATCAGCCATCATTGTTTGGGCTTCCCTACTTCCCAGGCACAGAGCAGGTCCTTCATGAGCATTCTCTCGTCTAGTTTTCGTGCCACTCCCAGGTATGTGTCCTACTGTCCCCATTTTACAGATGGGAACCTTGAGGCTCCAAGGTCACAGGCCTCACAAGAGGTAGAGCTGAGCCTTGAGCCTGGCAGGGCGGCACGTGGTACCTACCGTTGTGTGAAAGAAACCGTCTTGGGTTGCACAGTGCACAACCTTCCCAACTGTACATGGGAAACCCCACCCGGCGGGCTCCAGAACGGAGCCCTGAGGACTGCCCTAGACTTTGTCACGTGGCCACACCCTCCAAAGCAGATCAGCCTCAGCTACCTTTCTGCCAAGTGATGGCCGGCCGGGGCGCCCCCGAAGTCTCACAAGCCAGCACCACCGACATGCCGTCAATCACCGTGCTGTCCAGGGGGCCCCTGGTGATGTTGGGGGCGATGCCTGCGAAGGGAGACAGTGGGGCCTCTTAGGCACACCCCAGGTCCTTGTTCTGCCCTGCCACTCCCGCTGGCTGGAGTGGGTCCCTCTGCAGGGAAGGATGCAGGTGTCCTGACAGGGCCCCAGTATTGGGAAGCCCGGAAGGCCCACGAGGGGCTCCCCTTACCACCTGCCCCGTGGAAGGACCCAGGTGACACCAGTCCCCACCCTGCCTTGATTCTCAAGTCTCCATTTAGGGGAAACTGAGGACCCCCAAGGGCAGCTGACACCCTCCATGACAAGGTAAATGGGATTCATCCTTCATCAAATGTGGAATCGAGGCTCTGGTTTGTAAAAGAAAAAACGGTGCTGGCTGCAGAAGCAGCAGGTGTCACTGGCCAGAGCCACCCGGCCCCGGGGGACAGCCTTCTGGGATCCTGTCTCTGCACCGCACAGCATCCTGTTCTCAAGAGGCCCCTGGCTTGGAGGAAAGCTGCGTCCTGGGCGGGAGGGACTCGTGCAGGACAGGAAAGGTCGACTCACTGGTGACGGCCAGGTAGGTGGAGGTCTGCACCTCGCCGGCCGCGTTGCGGGCGAAGCATTGGAACATGCCGGTGTCGTCGGGCACCAGCCCGCTGATCTGCAGGCCCCCGTCGCCTCGCTGCCGGAAGCGGCTTAGCCTCCCCACCTCCACCACGGCCGAGTCCTTGTACCAGGTGATGGAGGGTGGCGGCACACCTGTGGGAGATGAGCGCCCACCGTCAGCCGCCTCTGAGGGATGCTCAGGTAGAGGCTGAGGCAGCAAGTCCTCGGAGGGGGGGCGGGGTGTCCCTGGGGTGTCTTGGTTTCTAGAACCTTCTCAGAGGTGCCACTGTTGGTCTTGGGAGCGGGGAAAGATTTTCTCAGAGGGACAATTCTCTAATTCTCATCGAGTAGGTGTTCCAGGAAAATTTAAAAGATCCTGGGGTTAGTTTAGCTTGGAAAGGCTGGACTGGACAAGCTATATTTTTTCTGCAATATTTAGCAGAGTCTTTTGTGTGCTCTGGGAAGCTCCAACTGGGCTTTCACAAACCCAGGTGACCAGAGAACCCTGTGTCAAGGGGCATGCGGATGGGATCAGCGTTCCTTTGGAAGCCCCCTCCTACCGGGCCGCACAGGGAGGTGAATGGGGCTCCCCTTACCCCTCAGCCTTCCCCAAGCTGTGTCCCCAGCCTGGCATGCTCTTCCCATAGGTATCCCCTGGCCCTCTCACCTCTCCCACTGCGGCTCTGCTCAAATGTGACTTCTACAGAAAAGGTCCCCAAACCCCGTTCGAAAGACCACCCCATGGCTCCGAGCCCCCTCAGCCTGCTTGTTTTTCCTTCCCAGCACTTTTCAACCCTGACGTCCTCTAATAGTTCATCCAGTCCAAGCAGTGCCTTCTTTCATGTTGTAACGTCTCAAACCAGGACGTGTCTTACAATCGACAGCATGTCATAATTTAACTGGCAGTCCCTTTTCTTTCTTAGAGGCACATGAAATAATGGGGCATCTTACAACCCATGGCATTTTAGATGAAGTGAAATACGCTTTCTTTATTTGCTTATTGGTTTGTCTACCTTCCTCATGAGAACGTAAGTTCTGTACGAGTGGGGGTTGGGCCGTTTGGTTCATGCTGTGTCTCTCCGGCCCCGAGAACAGTATCGGCACATGATAAACCCTCCAAGACGTTTGTTCAGTAAATGAATGGATCTCTGTCTTCCCCTGGTGTGGTCTCAGAACCGGGGTCAGTATCCCCCCTCCCCCCCCACTGGACCCTCCCTCCTGCCTGGGCTACATTCTCCTCTCTGTTCAATGTCAGACCCTGTCCCGTCATGCACGCTCTCCCCTATCATCCCATCATCCCAGATTTCACCCCGGTTTCGGGGTGCCTTTGAGCTCAGTGGAACCTGAAGGAGGGGGGGTGGGGATGGGAAAAGTAGAAAGTCTGCAAGAACTCTGACAAGGTGGGGTTAAGTAAAAATGGTGGGAGGAGATGAAGCAAAATGGCCCAGACACCAGGCAGAGATGCACTCAGTTCTGACATAACGATAATTTGGCATTGTCTACGACTCTCAAATTATGGGCAATTTAGGTCTGTCACCTATCCTGAAATTACGGTAATTTGGATTCATTTGTAACCTTCAAGTTATGGTAACAGGGGGTTGATTTCCAGCTCTGAGATTATGGTAATTTGGCCTGTTGTTTCCTGGGGTGTCTGCCTACGGCCAGACTGACCCTGCTCAGTGATGAGAAGGAGGCGGAATTTAGAAAAGTCCGTGTCAGGGACAGGAGCGGCTGAAGGTCCGGGGGTCCCTGTCCCCCTCCGTCCACACCACCGCATTACCTTTGGCCCGACAGGGGACGTCCACCACTTTCTCCATCTCTGCTGTGATGTGTCTCTCTGGCTCCTTGACAAACTGAGGCGGTTCTGCAGGAGGGGGGACGGGGGGGGTGTCAGAGCTGTGCTCCTGTTGGTATGGCCACCGTTTGGGGGGTCACCCTTAAGTAGGCCCCGGCCATGCTTGGGGGACCCCAGCAGCCCCACCCCGTCTCACCCAGCACAGACAGGTAGGCGCCACGGACGACAGAGGCGGCACTGCTGCTGCGAAGGACGGCCTCGCACTCGTAGTAACCGGCATCGCTGCCCGTGGGGTTGGGGATGGTGAGCCGGCGGTTGTAGTCGCTGATGCCGCTGGACAGCAGCACCCCATCCTTCTTCCAAGTGATGTGCAGCTTGATCAGGGGCCTGGGTGGGGGGGGCGGTGCGAGGGAGGCAGGCCATCAGCCACAGAGACTTCAGAGGCCCGAGAGGCAGGGCAGGGCATGGTAAGGACTGCAGGTCCGGGGCCAGGCTGCCTGGGTTTGCCCCTGCCCCTGACACTTTCTAGGTGCAAGCCGTCGTTTGGCGTGGTTCCTTCAGTGCTCTGGGCCTCAGTTTCCTCGTCTGCGAAATGGGGGCAACCGTGCCCACCTGGGGGTTGTGGAGATGGTGGATGGATTCACACAGGACCTGGTCCCGGTGGTAACTCGTGCTCGGGGGCTTTCGAGAGCAGAAAAGCGTCCTTTCCACGCATCTCTCTTTCTTCTGCTCTGCTCCACGTGCCGTGCCCCATCCCATAGAAGTCAGTGGATAGGAAAGTGTGAAAGGTGAGGGAAAGTGACAAGTTGAAATGGGAGAGAAGCACCCGAAGTTTGGAGATGGGGAAACAAAGTCAGGCAGGTGGACATACGCACCCCCAACTTTGAGAGGGGGCTGAGGGTGTGAGCTGGGCCCCCTTTCCTCCATCACTGACCCCGGCTCCCCGAGGACCCCTGAGCTGGGGTTGGCCTGGCTCTCCTGCTTAGCACCTGATGGATCCCTAAGGGCGGATCTGCCAAAGTGGGGTCCGTGCTAGTTCCCCGGGGGCTCAGAGGGGTCCCACGAAAAAGGGGTTTCATGGTCGAGTGAGTTTGGGCAGCCTGGCCTGAATGGTGTTATGTAGGTTCTTCTCTGCTCCCTTAACGTGCTCTGTTGCATCCTGGCGGCCTTTCCCCTACTTGTGAGAAACTTGGGTTCTGAGAAATGTACTTTTATGTATTAAAAATTTTTTTTGGCTGCGTTGGGTCTTAGTTGCGGCACGTGGGCTCTTTTGTTGTGGCGCCCCGGCTTCTCTCTAGTTGTGGCATGTGGGTTTTCTCTCTCTAGTTGTGGTGCGCATGCTCAGTAGTTGTGGTGCACGAGCTTAGTTGCCCCACGGCATATGGGAATCTTAGTTCCCCGACCAGGGATCGAACCTGTGTCCCCTGCCCTGGAAGGCGGATTCTTTACCACTGGATCACCAGGGAAGTCCCTGAGAAGCGTACTTTTAGAAGCACTGCTACAGAGACACACTGTCCGGGAAACTTCAGCTGGGGGTGACCTTGGGGTCTAACTGCCCACTCCATCACATTGGATCATCTTTCTGGAGCTCTTAGGAGGTGTCAGGTCGGGCTGGCTCCAGCATTCTACCTGCATGCCTCACTGCTGAGGTCGGTGCTGCATCATTTCCCATTTTATAGCTGAGGACACTAAGGCCCAGAGCCTGGCAGTGAGCATGGGCCTGAGGGGTGGTGGCTTGTTGTATCACAACTCTGCTATCGGTCAGCTGGGTGACCTTGGGTAGGTTGCTTGCCCTCTCTGGGCTTCAGAGTAGTGACACCTACATGGGTAGCTGTTGGAAGAAAGGAGGTTTTGTGGGAGGGCATGTAGCACAGTGCCCACACACGACCAAGGGAGAGAAGTGAGGGTCGTACACGGCTGAGAAGGGGCCGCGTTTGCACCTGACCCCAGGTCTACCCTCCTGCAAAGTCCATCACGTGACCTGTCTCCTAGCACAGCTTTCCTCTTGCCCATGCCTGCACGCGAGGAGGGCACTGCTGGCAGAGGTGAGCCACCCATCTCCAGGCTGCTCTGAACGTTGGAAGTATGAGTGGATCCCCCACCGGCCCCAAATATCCCGGGCTGGGATCTGCTGGCCCGTAGCTGCTGCCATGCCTCAAGGCGTGGGCTCTCCTCTCGGGCGGGCCCTGCTTGCATCCGATGGCTCTGTGACGGCCCACCTATCACCCCTCCTCTAGGCTAAACACCCCATCTTCTTTCATGGGTCCTCACGTGACACTTCTGGGCCCGTCTGAATTCCGACTGGTCCCCTCCGAGCCCACAGGTCAGGAGCGCTTGCTGGAGTTAAAGTGGGGGAGGGGCACTGCCCACCTGGCATTGGCCACGCACTCCATGGTCACCTCCGAGGTCCCCGTCACCACGCTGGTGTTCTTGGGAGGAATGATGATGGTTGGAGCGATGGGGTCTGCGGGGCCCCCTACATCTGGAGAGAGGACAGGTGTCAGGTGGGAACAGAGGCCGGAAATCCCACCCCCCTTTAGAGGGATGCCACGGGAGACCTTTGTCCTCACGGAGGGGGGGCAGGTGGCCATGGGGCAGACGCCCCAGCAGCCCCAGAGCCGAACCTCCAGACACTGACCCCGGGGTCCCTTCCACCTCCTCTGCTGATGGGTCTCCACACAGTGTCCAGGGAGAGTGCACTGGAGACCTCAAGACCTCTCCCGCTCCTCCGATAATGCAGCCACTCCCTCGTCCCCAGCCCCCTGTCCTGGTTTTTTGCCTTCAAAATCCTTCCCTCCACCTGCATTTATCTTGTTGGCTTACTGCTTCATTTGCCACCTCTTCTACCAGAATGCAAACTCCCTGTAGTTGGCTGAATACTGTCCCCCAAATTCAAGTCCATGGCAGCTGTGAATGTCACCTTGTTTGAAAATAGGGTCTTTGCAAGTGCAATCAAGTTAAGATGCGGTCCTACTGCATCAGGGTGGGCCTGAAGTCCAATATGATGTGTCCTTATAAGAAGAGGGAAATTTAGACACAGACCCACAGGGGAGAAGGCCAGGTGAAGACAGAGGCAGAGATTGCAGTAATGAATTATGAGCCAAGGAACATCAAGGATTGTCCGCAACTGCCACAGGCTTGGAGAGGCAGGAAAGGACCCTCCCTTACACCTGTCAGAGAGAGCATGGGCATGCCGACACCTTGATTTCAGACTTCTGTGTGAGAGTAAATTTCTGTTGTGATAGGTCACCCAGTTTGTGGCCCTTAGGAAATTGATACATTCTATGAGGCAGGAACCTCATTTGTTTTTGCTTTGGACTGAATTGTCCCCACCCCACCCCCATTCATATGTTGAAGCCCTAACTCCCCTGTGTTTGGGGTGGGGTCTTTAAGAGGTAATTGGGTTAAATAAGGTCATATAGGTGGGGCCCTAATCCAACAGGGTTAGTGCCTTGGTGAGATGAGGAAGAGGCCCCAGAGCTCTCTCTCTGCCATGTGAGGACACAGTAAGAAGGCAGCCATCTGCAAGCCAGGGAAGAGAGCCTTCAGCCAAAACCAACCATGTTGGTACCTTCATCTTGGACTTCCAGAACTATGACAAGTAAATGTCTGTGTTTGAGCCCCACCGTCTGTGGTATTCTGTTACGGCAGCCTGAGTCAAGACAGTCCTGTTCGCCCCCACTTCCAGAACCACGCCACACAGCACATAGTAGGTGCTCAAATACATCTGTTAGGTGAATGAACGCATGGGACTGGAGCTATCGTTGTATAACTTCCAGGGTCGACGATTAAAATGAAAGAGAACTTATCATGACTGGGCTTTATTAAAGCGAAACAACACCCCAAACTCTCCTAACAGAGGCAGGAGCGTTTCCTTTTTTATAGTTTTTGAGCTCTTGAAGAAGTGGCCAGGTTCTTAACTTTGTGGGTCAGCGCAGGCCCAATACTGGCAGAAACTCCAATATTCTCTGTACACCTGCTCTATGGCTCCCAGAAATACAGCCACCAAGGACTTGCTCTCACAACAAATCCATCCAGGTGGCCCCTAACCGGGAGGCTCTGGAGGTGCAGGCCATAATGAAACACACAGCCCCCAGGCCACAGCAACAGGACATGCTTTATGGGGACGTCAGTCCACCCCAGTCAGCCCCAGGAAGGGTTTTCCTGCCGGGCCTCCAGGCCTTGCTGGGAAAGGCCCAGGTAGAATGGGAATAAAATGTAAACAATAAACTAAAATGAAGGGGGGAAGAAAGGAAGCTTATAAACCAAAATAACTGCGACAATATAAGAGCCTCATGTAGGTGCCATAAAGAGCGACTGGATTGAAAGCTGCTGATATAGCTGAATCCATAAAAGTGTGCTCCACATTGTTTACTACATGCCCCGGTGCGCAGGTACGGAGGCCCAGATTACTGGCGCACGAGGAGAAGACAGACAGAGCCCCACGGCGTCCATGGGTAAGCAGAGCCCTTGGAGTTTAAAAATAGGAGGGCTGCCCCCCCACCTCAGGGCTGCCTTGTTGGCTTTAGGAGGTTAAAGGGGTGACTGACACCCACCCAGGGACCCTGTCCTGCCCAGATCCAGGTGGCTGCTTGCAGGGTACGAGGGAAAGGGGCCCGGATGCAGTGAAGGAGGGCCTGGTGGTCAGGGAGACCTGGCTCAAAATCTTGCTCTGCCCCAGGCATCCTGGGCGTGACTCCGGCTGGTCACCTCATCCCCCGAGTCTCTCGGTTTTTCTCAGCTGCAGAAAGGGGATAGAAATCACTGCCTCTCAGGGTTGTGTGGGACCAGCTCCCGACTCAACAAATCTTTTCTGGGTAAGGGCTCTGTGTGTGCCAGACTGTGTACCAGGCACCAGGGATTCCCTGCCGAGTGAGATGGGTAGAGGGTCTGTCCTCATGGCGTGCAGTCTGGGAAGAAGTCAGATCCGCGCTTGGACGTCTAAGAGATTAAAGATGCACATGACGAGTGTTGGAAGGAGGGTCCTGGGGGGGCACGGCTAAGCTGCTCTGGGGTAAGCGCAGAGTCCCTGGCACATAGTAGGTGCTCAATAGATGACAGTCCCTTCTCTGGGGATTTGTCTGCCTGAGCTTGGGTGCGGAGATGTTTCCTTGCTTCTTCCCTCCACCCCCAACCCAGCCTGGACCAAGTGATGGAGCCAGAGGCTACCAGGAGGTGAAGTCATGGACTCTCAGGGGCCTCTTGACCGAGGGAAGGAGGACACATGTGTTCAGGGCTACAGGAGATCAGGCAAAGCCTCAAGTGCTCCCTGGGGACTCACAGGAGTTGGGGGAACTTGAGTGGAACTCAGAGAAGCCAGAGGAAGAAGAACATTCCAGAACAGGAGCGCTGTGTGAGTGAAGGTGAGCTGAATGGGGGGAGCCGGAGGTAAATGTGGACGCGACGCCGGGGTGGCCTCACAGTGCTGGGATGGATGAGAGGGGAGAGCCCCAAAGCAGACGTGATGGATCCTGGCCCACATGCTGCCCATCCCCAGCCCACTCTCCTGATTGGTCAGTGCTTTTCTTGGCTGAGCCCAGAGGTATCCTCAGAATCCTTCTTAACAAAGCGCCAACAATGGATCAGAGCTGGCCGATGAGGTGAATCCCATTTTCCATCCCTGCTAGGGGGAGTAGATCTGACTGGGAGAAGTTGGGTCAGGGCCAGATTACTGAGAATTTCCAAGCTGGGCTATGGGCTGGAAGTCGGCCCTAGGTGGGCACATTACACGGAGGGGTCGACAGACACGAGGACAAGATGCCTGGACATGGGGCCCCCTTTACAGAGAAAAGTTAAGCCCAAGAGGAACAGGTTTTCAAAGAAGGGAGATGGGTTGGGATTTTGTCACCCTGGGGTGGAGATGGCGGTGGGATGTCAGAATGAAGGTACTCAAGGGGGGACATTCAGGAACACGAGGCAGGAGCCCCGGGGGGTGACGCGCCCGGAGAGAACAGGAGGGTGGGGCGAGGGGGACCCCGGGGACCAGGGGTGGGGGAGTGGGAGGCACAAAGGGCAGAGAACCAGGCATTGGCTTGTTCACGTCAGGGGAGAAGGAAGCAGGAGACGGGAGAACAGGGGGAGACACGCAGGGCTGAGGAAGCTCAGGTTACGGGGTGCCAGGGAGGGGGGTCAGTGGAGCTGAACGTCCTGAGCGGTCGAGGAGAATCAGGAAGTGGGTTTGCAACCAGGAGGTCACCAGTGGCAGGGGCTGGAGAGAGCAGGGGAGCCGGTGGCAGCCATGACTGGGAGGTAAAGACTGGGGTGGGGTAGCTTCTGGAAAGTCTCGAGGTGCCTCTCAGGCGGCGGCAGTGGCCAAGAGGGAGATGTGTTTCCCTCTGGGACGTCTGGGGAGCTGTTAACGAGGTGAGCTTGGCAGCCAGGGAAACATGGTTCCATTCTCGGGTTTGTGCATCATTAGCGAATGTCGCCGGGCAGTAAATTGCTTCACCTCTTAGGCCTGTTTCCCCCGCTTTTGTAACTCGTGTAGGGGAATGACAGACTGCCTCCAGGGTTTGCTGTAACGATGGAGCACCAGAGTGCCGGATGGTGCCCAGCACGTGGGGCGGCGGAAAGGGAGGCTGTTGGTGTGGTGTGGAGGCAGAGGGGGACCACTCGGGTGGACCCACCCTCGGCAGGACGCACCTTTCTAGCAGGCGCTCCCTGCAGGGAGGGCTGTACTGACTCAGGGTCTCGGGAGGGCCAGCCAGGGGGACGGGGACAGCCTGGCCATGCTCAGGCACTGCTCTGGACAGCGGGGTGAATGGGGCCCTAAAGATCAAGCAAGAAAACCACATGCAAACCAGAGCAAGGACGGGCATCTTCCGCATGAGCTCGCGATGTGGACGGGGTCCTGGGGCACGAGGAAGCTTAGGGGCTCCCCACATGGGGGCAAAGTTGGGTCTCGCTGCCCCAGGACGATTTTGATAACAGGCGCGACGGGCGACACCCACTCTGATCCATTCTCCCCGAGTCATCTCATCGAATCCTCTTCCCGACTACGCTTTGCCACAGGCGAGGAAACTGTGGCTCGGGGACCACGTGACGGGGCCACGGGTCAAGTGGGTGGGGAGCAGGGAGGCGAGCTGCTCCCCTCTGCCGGGCAGGCTTCCAGGCACTCGCGGGCCCAGGGCAGACCTACCCTGTCCAGCATGGGCAGGGGTGGGGCGAGAACCACAGGTGGCTATGACCTCTTGAAACGTGACTGGTGCCCCTTTGACGCAATGGGATTTAATTTTACCTAATTTACATTTAATTGAAAGCGGATCCCCGAATCAGTTATTAGAACACCGTATGTGTGGAAAAACTTGGGCGTACGATCCCACCTTTCCAGCTGTAAATTTTATGAAATCTAAATACAGATCACGTATTTCAGATGAAAACCCAGCATCCAAATTGAGATGTGCTTTAAGTGCAAAATACACACGGATTTTGAAGACTTAGTAAGAAAAAGCAACCCAGTGTAAAGCATCTCATTAGTATTTTCTCGATTGTATGTTCAACTGCTAATATTTTGGATATGTTGGGTAAATAAAATATAATAAGATTAATTTCACCAGTTTCTTTTTCCTTCTGAAAAAGTGAGGCCAGTGGCAAGTTTTAAATTACACATGTGGCTCATATTACAATCCTATTGGACAGTGCAGCTCTGATTGCCACCCAGTGGGACCAGCCAGGTATGAACTTTTCAAGAGCTGTGACAGTCCGTGTGAGGTCACCTGGGTGACACCTGGGCAGAGAGCAACTGGGCCCCCCCAGTTGTCCCTGGGGGGGACAGTTGTCCCCCCAGTTGTCCCCAGCCTGTGTCCCTGGTCTTTGCTCTCTCCTTCTCCATTTCTGAAGAGCATGGATGTCCCCTGAGGGCTGCTAAGAGGCTGAGCTGCCCTGAGCAGAGGAGGGAGGAAGCGGGGAGGGGGGAGAGCAGAGGGAGAGGTGAGGCTTGGGCGAGACAGATGAGGGGAGAGGCAGCCGGTGGTGGGCGGAGAGGCAATTGTTCCTGGGAAACTGGCCGGCAGGCAGCTGGGGGGTTTGTGTCAGTGAGAGTAACTGGGATTTGAAGTGCAGTGACTCGTGGGAGGAGAAGTTAGCTGATAATCGGCTGATTTGGCTCTCAATCCAGTACAAATCGCTGTGAGAGCAGGTGGAGGGGGGTGATGGGGTGGGGGAGAAACAGACAACAGGGCTGCGGCGGGCGAGGCTTGGGCACACATGGGGGTCCCAAGGGACCCTGCCTGCCTCTCTTGGGCCAGCCGGAGGGCTGGGGGGGCAGCAGGGAGTGAAGAGCCCGCCCAGTTGGCCAGGAGAACAGCTGGTGCAATTCCCGCCAGGAGGAGAGTGCTGGGGGAGGGGCTGGGGGACGGTCTCAGGGTCAGCCGAGTCACCCAGGAAGATGCCTGGCCTTGACTCGGACGGTGAGCATCCCTCCCACCAAAAGATTCAATTCCATTAGACTCTAGGTATTCTAAGCGCTGGAAAATACATGGGGACAGACGTCTCTCTGACGGTTACCTTCCTTTTCCTATAGAAACAGCAGCCCCAGGTCATGGGCTAGGCCCCAGGATGCCGGGACGAGACTGAGACCCTGGCCCAGGTCAATGTCAGAGGTTACACCCGTGACCCTGATAGGTCGGTATCCAGACTGGAACTCTGCTCCCTGCACCCAGGTTTCTTTCTGGGCAGACAGGAATGTGGTCGGGGGGAGGGGGTCACTGCGTGTATGGGAGGGGCTTCTGCTGGTGCTCAGGAGGTCCAGGAATGGGCAGGTCGGGACTGGGGAATGTTCTGGGCTTTCTGGGCCCTTGAAGACAGAGGCTGGGATCAGAGGAAGGACAGGGGAAGGTTCCGAGCCGGCGGACACCCTTCTCTTGCTGCTGGCGGGTGCGTCCCAGCAGGACCGCGAATGATAAATGAGGCTGGCTTTTGGAGCAGCAGTTGTGCAGATGTGGAGGGACGTGAGCATCTGGCTCCCCCAGCCTGTGTGGCTGCTTGGCCGCTGCGGGAAGCTCTGGCCTTGTCCCGCGTACTCTGTGATCCCCCACCCACCTCTCCATCCCAGGGATGGAGAATGGAGGGAGCGGGCCGGGGAGAACCAGGCCAGGGGGGACACCCCCAGCATCTCCATCACCGATCGGAAACCTGCCTTGAGCCTTGGCTGGACAAATACTTCTTTGCCAAAGACACCCAAGGAGTCACCCTTTCCATTTGCTATCCTCTGTGCTCTGCCACTGGGGAGAGCCTTGCCTCTCTCTTCCAGGGTGCGGGGTGGTCTCTGGGGATGGACACAGGGGCACTTTTAGGCAGGAGCCTGGGCTCCTGTGAGCCCAGGAGGCTCGGTGAGGATGGCTTGGCTCCAAGTAAAAGTGGTGCTTTTTACATGCCAGCTGAGTAGAGGCTGTCAGTATATTTCTTTAAAAATGAGCTTCCCATCTCCTGGCGGGCTCAGCCCACCAGCACCTGAGCCCCAGGGGTGGTGGTGATCCTCTAGTGCACACACTTTCTCCTATATCCCACGCCCTCCCTGGGCTCCCAGGGGCCCAGCTAACAGCCAAGCTAAGTGTCCCCCCATCCTGATAGGGTCTCAGACTCGTCATGGGCATGGGGTCCGGAATTCAGCTCCCTCCCGGCCTCCACCTCCCACTCCCACCCCCAGGTGGGCCTCTTCCTCCTTGGGATGGCGCCTCCCCTGCCCTTTCCCTGCCTCCCCCCTCCACCGCCATTCCATCTTCCCAATGACCCCCCGGAGCCCCATTCCCAAGATTTAACGACGAGCTCCACCATCGGCCCCGGGCCCTGCGGCTTACTTACTCTCCACGGCGAGAGCAATGGGCTGGCTGGTCTTGTTATCCCCATTCTTGTCATTAACAGCTTGCGCGTAGTAGCGGCCTGCATCGGGAGCCACCGTTGACAGGATGACAAGGGCGTTCTCCAGGGTGATGGCTCTGGGAAGAGGAAAAGAACGCCTCTGATGGACCTACTGAGCCTGAGCATCCGGGGATGCGAGCGGCGACGTGAAGCCAGGCACCCCAAGACCCCCTTCTCCAGCCCACCCCCTGGAACCACTTACTGCCTAAACTCCAGCCGTGTTTAGTTTGCAGAGAATCCCAATACTCCACCAGCGCTGGGGATCAGACCCCAATACAGAACATGCCCAGGGGTCTGAAACTGTCCAGGGGACACTTCTCTGTCACTCCCCGCCCCCAGGCCTGGTTAGGGGCCAGAGCTCCCCTGGAATTCTACCCTTTCCTGTGTCACAGCATGGACGGCTGGGTGGGGTTACCTCTGCACCAGGAGCGTCTAGAACTAAAGAAATTCATTCACCAGAATCAGTGAATGAATGAATGAATGATGAGAGACGAGAATGAATTTAGAAATGAACATGATCATTCCAGAATCACTGCCTTAACCTAATCCTGAATCTGTTTAGGTTGATTCAAAGGCTACAGCCTGCCTGTAACACAGCCTTCTGGGGTTCACATCTCCCCCCATCCCCATCTTAGGGTATCCGTTTACTTCTCCCCCAATCTGGTCAATAAAAGAGGGGCCATCGGGGCTGGTGGAGAGGGAAAAAGGAGACGGGCCGGGTAGTGGGGTATAGACATGGGCTGTTTGCTCCCAGCCTGGTTCCCACTGCTGGGATCCCATCCTGCAGCCCCTTGGCTCCCATGTCCGCGGGCCGGGTGCAGGGCTTTTGCAGGCGGGAATTTGGGGACCCCACTGGACGCGGGTGCAGGAGTAATGCCCACCCTGGCTCTGCCAGGCACCTCCTCTCACCCATCCTCCTGATGACAAACAAAACCATTAGTTTGTCAAGTCTCTCTCTGGATTTTAATGTGATGTGCCCGAGACAGCTGTTAAACATCCTTAACGTTCGTTTAACAAGGACAAATCCAGTTGAATTCTTTTCAAATTTTCCCATTAGGTGAATGTAACAGAGTTTTAAATGGGCTCTCAAATAAACATCCCCACGAATGCCTCTCCAGCCTGGTCTCTCCCAGCCAGGCTGTGCTGAGGTCTCTCCTCCTGGTTTTGGGGGTTCGCGTGCTGAGTCTCATGCTGCCTGCCGGGCTCCAGGAAGCAGGAAGACAAAGCCCTCCCGCCCCAGTTCCTGGGAACCCTGATGATGTCCTTTTTTTGGTTTTCTTTTCCCCTGGAGAGCCCTTTTAACCTCCAGCTAATGAGGTGATGGGAGTGAGGGCAAGGCCAGCTAAGATATTTTAAAATCGACACCATGGGACAGGGATGCTGACCATGTCCTCACGTGGGACTCTCCTGCGGGGGCCCTGGTCCTTTAGTGGAGCTTGTTGGGGTGGGTGAGGGCTGGGGAAACGGAGGCTGGGCTGTGCCAGGGCAGGGGGGCAGCTCCGGGGTGGAGCTCTGGCCTCTAAGGAGCTCACAGCCTCCTTCTTGCTGGGCCTCAGTCTCCTTATCTGTGTAAGGGGTGGAGGCAGATGGGGGCGAAGACCCCTTCCAGCCCTGAGGCTGAGGTGATTCTAATTCCTGTGGCTGCTTCTGTTAGTTTCCGGGTGGCCTGAGGCTGTCCCCTCCCTCTCACTCAGCCCTCTCCAGGCACACAGTCCAAGGTCAGGGCTCAGGACAAGCAGCAGTGCACGTGGACCCCCTGGGTTCCAGCTTCCCCAGCCGCTGCCCTGGTGATGTAGAAGCCAGCTAGATGAAATTTTTGGCAGGTGGGCACCCTGGTCATGGCCTGGTCCCCCTCCCCAGTACACCCGCCTGTCCTGAACTCCTCTTCTAGCCTCCAGAGAAGGCCCCCCACCTCCAATTCCTTCTCTCCTTGACCACACAGACTCTCCCCACTCCCTTTCTCTCCTTTGCCTATATTTTGTCTATATTATGACGGATCCTTCTAGGTGAGTGGTTCTCAATCAGGGGTGGCTTCACCTTCCAGGGGACATTTGGCAATGCCTGGACAAGTCCTGGTTATCCCAGCTGGGGGCTGTACTGATAGCTAGTCGGTAGCGGTCAAGGATGCTGCCAAGTGTCCCACCACGCACCAGAGAGCCCGCACAGCGATTTGTTGGGTTCAACATGGAATGTGTGGATTGTGCGGTGGTTGGTACCCTGTCCTGGGTCGGGGGGGATGGCATATCCAGGTGGCAGAGATGGTCACCATCTACCTCTGTTTCTGGCTCCCCTCCTGCAGAGAACTGAAGATCTTGGGAAGACAGGGGTCACCCTTCCCAGCCCCCCTTGCACCCAGGTGGGCAGTTGGCTGAGCTAGTGGGATACGGAGGATGTGCGCCGCTTCTGGGCTTGGACCAGCGGGGCCACTGGGAGCCCAGTGTGGATGAGGGTGGAGCTCCCACCAGCTTGGCTGTGGAGGAGGGTGCCCCTCCCATCCCTCGCCCTCGGTGGGACTTTCAGTTGGCAGGAAACAAACTTCTCTGGCGCTAAGCCCCGGGGATTTGGGGGTCTGTCTGTGATGCAGCTAGCATGGCCTTGACTGGAACTAGAGGAAAGCACTGTGTCCGGGACCCCGGGGCCTGGGTTCGAGTTCCCAGTGCAGAGCGAACAGGAGGCAGAGAGCCGGGGAAGGGCCGGTGGCCTTTTGACCTGCTGTCCCTCTGTCCTCAGCAGGAGGCTAAGGAAGGTCCTTGGGCTAGCAGCCTTCTGCAGGATGACCTTCCCCTTGAGAGATGGTTCTAGAACGACCCTGCCCCTCACCTCCAAAGTGCACAGAGCTATTTGTGGCTGTCAGGAGGGCTTCCGGCCTACTGCCCCCAGAGGCACCCGCACTGAAGGAAGCTGCTGGAATTCTTGCAGGGCGTGGACATCAGGGCTCTACTCTCAGGCGGGGGCTTGGTGATATTTTTTAGCCACACTCCTCTGGTTTCAATTTCCTAGGTCTTTCCCGCTGCTTTGATGGGCCCAGCTCCCTCCCACCTCCCATCTCCCACTCCTATGAAGTGTGCCCTTTTTTCTCAGCTCCACGGGAGCCCAACTCATCATTTAATTAAGAATAAAATAAATCACCCTAGAGGCTGCCCAAAGCCCCCAGCGTGTGTCTTTGATGGGAATCTTGTCTCCTTTTCAACAATGAGTATCAAGGAACGGGCCAGGGGTTACTAATCTCCACTTCTGCCCTGGGAGGGAGAGCGGCCCTCTGTAGATAGCACACGCCTTCAACATCCCGTGCACCCCAGTGACTGACAGCGCTCATCAGATACGCATCTCCAGCAAACAGACACCAGAGAATTTGTTTCCAGGGACCTTTCCTCCGGGTTATGAATATTCATCTACTGTAATTGCTGAGATGAAATCCCCACGGTGTTCTCTCGTGCGTTCCCTACGACTGGAGGAGGCGGGGACTGGGGAGGCGTGACCAGGAAGGCGTGCGTGTGTGTATACCCAATCATCACCTGCTCTGTAGCAGCACCTCCGCCAGGTGACTCTGTAGTCCTCTCACTCAAGAGCAGAATCAATTTCCTGGCTTCTTGAGCTGAGTTCTACCATGTGACTTGCTTTGACCAATGGGATATTAGCAGAAGCTTGTGTTTTGCTTCTTCTGGGACTGCCAGGAGGAGATGCTAGGGGCCACTGGCTAGAGGCTGGGACACGTGGGGCAGAATTGAGTCACCCAGGCATTCTCATCAGCCAGCCCCAGCCAAGTGAGAGAGCCAGGCCAAGCTCACCAATCTACCAGTTCACATGACAAATACAGGCTTATTGCATCAGGCCACTGGGACCACTTGTTACGTAGCACTATCGGGTCTGTCGGTGACAGATACATTCTAGACACTGGCTCTCAATTGAGGCTGCATGCTGGAATCACGGGGAAGCTTTTAAAAATCCCAAGGCCTCGGTACACCCCGTTTCAATGAAATAGGAATGTGTGAAGGGTAGAATCTGAAAATGAATATATTTTAAATGGTCCCAGATCATCTCAGAGGGCAGCCACGTTGAGAATCACCGGGACCAATTCTCCAAAAGTACAATCACTTTATCCTTTTTAGCTCCCATGTCTTTGTACCTGTTCTCATATAATTTCCACATAAGGCAGAATTAAGGACCTGACTCTGGAGTTGGCAAGCCTGGAACCAGCTGCGTGAGATTTAGCAAAGCAGTTAAACTCTGGGGGCCTTCACTTTACCGTCTATAAAATGGGGGTAAAATCAGCCACTTCGTAAGGTTGTTGTGAGGGTCATTCATTCAACAAATATTTCTTGAGGTGGACCTGGGGATGGAAAAGGGAACGAGACAGAGCATCCCTCCCTGGGAGGTGCATGTCTGTCCTGGAGGAGAGGGTGATGGCGGGTGTGCTTAGCCCAGGCCTGAGAACACAGCAGGCACTCCATAAACGACAGCCACTGTCGTTGCCAGGATATCATCGTATTATTATGACACGCTTCTCTCACTGGACCTCATGTTCCCCAGAGGAAAGAACTGTCCGTCTCGGCTTCTGCTTCCTACAGAGACCAGAATGGGCTCCACCCACAATGGATCTGCGGCCCGAGTGGACGAGGACCAGGGTGGTCTTTCTTCTCTTCTGGGAGTAGAGTGTAGGGGAGAGTGCGGGTCCTAAAGAGGACAGCCTGGGCTGGCTCTCCCAGGGGGCTCAGGAGGGCCGCTGCGTCCCGTGCTTTGCCCCTCGCCCTCTGTGGAGGCGCTGCCTCTGTCACTCTGCCCACAAGCCAGGCTGCCACAACCCCCTTCCGGGCTGCACAGAGGGGCCCTTGTGAGCGCTGAAAGGACCGTGTGTTCCTCTTCCCGCCTCTCCTGGCCTCACCTCCTCCCTGGAGCCAAAACACACACAGCCGTGCACACCGGTGGACACCCAGCCACACACGCACCGCGGAGACACCCTGCCGGGGAGGTGCCAGCGCCCTCCCATGTGCCCTGATCCCTGGGCCTGTAACCACGGTGACAGAGCCTCTGTCTGTGTCAGTTCGGGTTTTTTAAGCGCTCTTAGAGGCAGAATTATTCTCCAGCCGAGAGTGGAGCCAATGCCTGGGATTCCCCGGGGAGGCCACGGAGCTGTCATGGTTCCAAGACTCCTCCCGCACTTTCCCAGAAAGGTCCCTGGAAACCAGACTTCCCTCATCGGGGACGTTCCCCATCTGGCTCCCTCCCAGAGCAGGGGGGCCCTCCGTCCTCAGCATCTGGGGGCGCTACGTGGCCCCGCATTTCCTCTCCCGGGGCCAGCCCCCCTCACTCCCCACCAAGGGCAGGGTGCTCACATGCGGCTGCTGGGTGGGATCTTGCGGCCGTCCCGGAACCAGGTCACCTGCGGCCGTGGGAAGCTGGCGATGCGTGGGGCGCGGATGACGGCCGCTTCTCCGTGGGAGACGCTCTGGTGCTTCTGACTCTCCTCAAAGCTCCCCATGTCTGTGGGAGGGAAGGGCACATGGAGGGGTCAGGGGCCGGAGGTCGGCAGCCGAGACTGCCCGGCTCCCGGGCTGGGAGTGGTGGCAGCGGAAGGAAGTTGTGGGGCAGACAGGATGCTCGTGGAGCACGGCCACCATGCTCGGGCTACCTCACGGGGCCCCATCACCCCATCCGTCACTACGACACGCTCTGCTTTGTACTTCTGGGGTTTGTATCCATTTATATCCGTATGTCCCTGAAGCAATGGATTCATCCAACAACCATGAGACACGCGTCATTATTTCAAACAGTTTACAACGGAAGAACTTCTGAAATAGGCTCGCTGACTTGTCCAAAGGCACGTGGCTGGAACAGGGCGGAGGCAGGATTTGAACTCGGACCTCAGAGTCTGGAGGCAGGCAGAGCTGTCCCTCCTTCCCTACCCTGTAGTGCGGCAGGGGTTTAGGTGTGGGGTGAAGGGCACATCTGGGGAGCAGTTTCCCGTGCCCTTGGGTGAAGTGTGTGAGGCTGCATGGATGTTGCACACAAACACCAGGTTGCTCCTTTAAAAGAATGCCTACCCCCTTGGCAGATAAAGAGGGGACCGTTGGTCCAGCTCCAGTGTTCCGTGAGCCTGGAGGGGAGCAGTGGAGATGCAGGTGGGAAAGTTCTGGTTGCCCACCTGCCTGCTGAGAGCTGGATGGGCTCTGACTCTAAGAGCAGAGGCTTGGAGATGGGTGGAGTGTGCGAAGGGGTGTTTGTGTTGATGACCACAACAGCACAAATGAATGCTTTAAAATGAATGCACATCCTTGCTACCCAAAGGGTGGTCTGTGGGCCAGCACATGGGCACCACCTGGGTGCCTGCTACAAAGGGAGAGCCTCAGGCCCGCCCAGCCCCCCAGACCTGCTGAATCAGAACCTGCCTTTTAACAAGACTCCCAGTCAACTGTGTCCACATCCAAGTGTAAGAAGTACTGTTTGCCCTCAAACTTGGCTGTGTGTCACTGAGTTAACATGTCAAGAGTTAAAAGCACCTAATGCTGGGGTTTCATCCCCAAACTTCTGATGTCCCTGGTACGGGGTGTGGGCTTCCCATCAGAATCCCACGTGCAGTAAGGTTCAGACCACCGAAAACTGGCTGTGAGTCCCCGTTGCCCACCTGTTCCCTCCTGGATCAACAGGGTCGCGTGCTAAGCCACATGGGTCTCCTGCTTCTTTGATTTGTTTCTTAACCCCTCCAAGACCACTGCTCTTCCTCGTCTCCTTCAGCCAGGAGTCCCCAACCTCACTGCCCCTTAGAACCCCCTTTAATATTCTCAGAGGTAAGAGCCTTTTGGGGTGGCTGGGGTCCAGACATCAGTGTTTCTAGAGCCGTTCAGGGTGTTCCAACAAGAGCCAAGGCCGAGAAGTACCGCTGGGCTGAAGCCAGTGGTTCTTACACTTTGGTGGGTCTCAGAATCCCTAGGGAACACGGTAAGCCCAGAAATTTGCTCCCACCATTCCCTCGTCCCCTAGGGCACGGAAAGGCCCTGCTTCAACGTGCCTGGGTCTCTGAGTCCTTGACTCACCTTCCCGAGGATTCTGCTGCACGCCGAAGTTCTAGGACCACCGGCCTACACTCTCGTTTTCCAAAGCCCTGGGCTTGAATCTCTTCTTGGCCACATTCCCCCTTGGGGGCCTTGCCTAATCTGATGGTTTTGGCCACAGTCTCTCTGCAAAGGCTCTCACATCTGCCCTGGCTCCTCCCTGAGCTCCAACACTCAACACCCAACTTGCCACAGGAAATGCTGGGTACTTCTTACCTCCCTGCCAAGCCTCCCTTCTTGCTTACACAGCTCTGCTAATAGCTGCCCCACCTGTACCTGCCCAGATCACCTGGGCTCAGATCCTTGGAGCCTTTCGTGGTGCTTCCTTTCCCACACTACGGCCCCTCTGTTCTCCCAGGCCCCACCCACGTGCTCGCCCCATCACTTGGCTGCACGGACTCCGCCCTTACATCATCGCCTACACTGGATCCCGCCTCCACCATCTCCCACACTGCTCCTGATTAATTTTTCTTGCTTGCTCAGATCCTCTGGTATCTCCTCA
Source organism: Delphinapterus leucas (assembly GCF_059928025.1). NCBI lineage: Eukaryota > Metazoa > Chordata > Mammalia > Artiodactyla > Monodontidae > Delphinapterus > Delphinapterus leucas. Next base: position 64,857,905 of record NC_143147.1, on the reverse strand, counting down.
TCGCCCCAGGAAAGTCTACATTCCCTTGCCTGGATTCAAGGTCTCTCTCTACTTTGACCCCAACCAACCTTTCTTGTCCTATCTCCCACACCATGTCCTGCGTCCCCCGCCACAATGAATTACTTACACCCCGCTTCTCACCTCGGGGCCTTTCTTCGTGTGGGGGACCCTGCCTGGAACGCCACCAGAGCAAGCCGTGATTCACCAGGGCACCACGATTCAATAGCATCCCGGGAGGATCTAGTCAAGTAAGTGTCTCAAGAAATGAAACCTGACGTTGGCAACCTTGTCCTAACTGGGCAAGCAGTAAATGTAACGGTGGTGGCTTTGGAGTCACTGAGATCTGAATTCAAATCCCACTTCTGTTACTTATAAGGCACGACCTTGGGCAAAATTTTGACCTCGCTGAGCTTTTACTTCCTCTTCTGTAAGTTGGAGTTAAGAAGAGTATGTCCCTGGGCTTCCCTGGTGGTGCAGTAGTTAAGAATCCGCCTGCCATTGCAGGGGACACAGGTTTGATCCCTGGTCTGGGAAGAATCCACATGCCACAGAGCAAATAAGCCCGTGCACCACAACTACTGAAGCGTGTGAGCCTAGAGCCCGTGCTCCACAACAAGAGAGGCCACCGCAATGAAAAGCCCGCGCACCACAACCAAGAGTAGCCCCTGCTCACCACAACTAGAGAAAGCCCGCGCGCAGCAACGAAGACCCAACACAGCCTAAATAAATAAAATTTATTAAAAAAAAAAAGAATGGTCTACATTTAAAAAATGATACAAATGAACTCATATACAAACAGAAATAGACCCACAGACATAGAAAACAAACTTATAGTTACCAAAGAGGAAAGGGGGGAGAGATAAATTAGGGATTTGGGATTAATTTATACACACTATATATAAAATATATATATAAATTAATTTAATTTATATATTTAATTTAATTATATATTATTAATATTAATTAATTAATAATTAATATATATTAATTTAATTAATTATATTTAATAATTAATATATAGTTAATAAATTTAATTAATATATATTAATTTATACACACTATATATAAAATAGATAAACAACAAGGACCTACTGTATAACACAGGGAACTATACTTAATGTTTTGTAATAACCTATAAGGGAAAAGAATCTGAAAAATAATATATATATATATATATATGTGTGTATAACTGAATCACTTTGTTGCACACCTGAAACTAACACAACATTGTAAATCAACTATACTTCAATAAAAAAAAAACGATGGCTACCTTACTATTTATCTCCCATTCAACATGATCTCCTGCCACTGAGAGGTGGGGGCTAAGACCCCTCCCCCTTGAGTCTGGGGGTTTTGTGACTATGCTTGTAGAATATGCTGGAAGTGATGCTATGTGACTTTCAAGGCTAGGTCATCAGAAGGATGTGGCTTCCACCTGGCTCTCCAGACACTGCTGCTTGGAATCCAGCTGCCATATTGTAAGGAAGCTCAATCTAGCTCACACAGACAAAGGAACAGCTCTTGTGCAGAGGAACTGAGGTCCCAGAGGATGGCCTGCATCGACATTGGACATGTGAGTGAACATGTGAGCCCTCAGATAATTTCAGCCCCCAGCCTTTGGGTCTTCTAGTTGAGACCTCAGTCATCAAAGAGCAGAGGCCAGTTGTTCCCACCGTGCTTGGTCCAGACTCACAGTATCTGTGAGCATGATAAATGACTGTGGTGCACCATGATGTTTGGGGGTAATTTGTTATGTAGCCATAGACACAGGAAGAGTATAGTCAAGTGCTGAAAACTGTGTCTAATATTTATAGTATTAAAATACTGGAATCCTATACATTTTTCACAGTTTAAACGTCAACCTCTTCAACAAAGATTATCGCATGCCACCCAGATAGTCACTGACCCTAAGTCAGGTTTCCTTCTAGGTGGACTTCACACAGATTGTCTCATTTCATCCGCATAATGACACGACAAAGCTCAACTTTCCTAAATACACATTTTTAAATTGTTTACTAATTTCTGTTACTTGGCTCTGTCTATAAAAAAATTGCATCAATAAATCACATTGATTTCAGTTCTTACAATAATTTTATCTATTTAAAAAACTTTTCACAGAGCTCTGAAGATATATTTGAACAATTTAAAGCAATTTCATGGTAATCGTGTTTTTCCTCCTCTCTCGGGTTTTATTAGCTCCATTTCGTCAGTGAGGAAATTAAAGCTCATGGAGATAGAGTGGCTTATCCAACGTGCGCAGTTAGGGCTGGGCCGGCCAGCGTTCAAACCCGGCTCTCCCTTTGCATTTCCTCCTCGCCTCTTCCATGACTCATCCCCTGCGTTGAAATTCTTCATGCACATTCTTTATCTCTTTCTACTACATTGAAAGCTTCAAGAGGCAGTTCTATTCAATTACATTCATGAGCAAATCCTTATAAGACATCAGGCCCCCTCCTCTGCACACAGTAGGTTCTCTCTAAACTCACCCAAGGCCGTCATGCAATGACTCTTTATTGAGTCCCTACTATGGGTCAGACAGGCTCTGCAGAAGGTGCTGAAGAAAGACCCGGTCCCTGTCCTTGTGGAGCTTATGGTCTGGTTAGGGGAACAGGCATAAGAAAACCAACCCAACGAAATACAGGGACATATTGTGACAAGTGTTAGGAAGAAGGAACAGGTTTTTTTTTTTTTTTTTTTTTTGCGGTACGGGGGCCTCTTACTATTGTGGCCTCTCTTGTTGCGGAGCACAGGCTCCGGACGCGCAGGCTCAGTGGCCATGGCTCACGGGCCCAGCCGCTCTGCGGCATGTGGGATCTTCCCGGACCGGGGCACGAACCCACGTCCCCTGCATCGGCAGGCGGACTCTCAACCACTGCGCCACCAGGGAAGCCCCCATTTATCATCTTTGAGTGTAGGACACATCCTTGCATAGAAGCAGTGGTGGGACTTTGTATCAACACGTTGTCTTTCTAGACTCCGGTTTTGCAGCGGGATGGTACCTCACTGCGGTCGTGTTTGTTTCTTATGAAGATGCTGTTTCTCCCTCCGATCAGTTGCATCATGCCTCTGCCTCTAACCATCCATGACTTCCACTGCATCCTGAGTAAGACTGAAACGCCCAATCGCATCTTAGAATGTCACCATCTGTCCCCAATGCCTCACCTCCTCCTCCACATCTCCTTTCACATCTCCATTCTACATTCAATAGACACACTCAGGTTGAGGATTAAGAAAAGTGGGCCCATTGGTGGCACTCTGGACATGAACTCCAGCCCATGTGACAATGGGTCTGATGCCCTCAGCTCTCATTTTGTACAGGTGGCTGCCAAGCTGCCCAGTAGAACGGGGGGCAGGCCAGGCTCCCCAGTGGAGCAGGGGCTCTTGGCCCTCTGATGTGTGGGTGGGCTTATTGCTGGGGCTGGGGGTTCCAAGTCTGAGCCATCCGCCCACCTGTTGAGGGCTGGGATGGGGTCAGGGATGTTGCTCAGGCGAGGAGGACAAAGAGGTGCCCACAGGATCCGGATGCCGACTCCGGAAGGCGTGCCCAACCCTCTCAGCCATTCGGTCCACATGTCAGAAGTTTATGGCGACTTCATAACAACAGAGACTCGAGGTGGGGTCAGGAAGGGAGCTGGGGATGTGGGTGGGTATTTTACTGACTTCCCTTAATTGCTGTAATTAAAAACATGTGAAGAGGGGACTTCCCTGGTGCCGCAGTGGTTAAGAATCCGCCTGCCAATGCAGGGGACACGGGTTCGAGCTCCTGGTCTGGGAAGATCACACATGCCATGGAGCAACTAGGCCTGTGCGCCACAACTACTGAGCCCGCGTGCCGCAACTACTGAAGCCCACGTGCCTGGAGCCCGTGCTCCGCAACAAGAGAAGCCACCACAATGAGAAGCCTGCGTACCACGACGAAGAGTAGCCCCCGCTCACCACAACTAGAGAAAGCCCACGTGCAGCAACGAAGACCCAACACAGCCCAAAATAACATAAATAAATAAATTTATTAAAATAAAAAAACATGTAAATAATCTTTTTGTAATGACTTCACTATTATCATTAGTGGTTAGCACAGCTGCCTTATTAATTTCTCATTAGAACCCAATTCACAGCCCCTCTTTGGGAAGGGGGATGAGAGCCAGGGGTGGGGCCTGCCTGGCCCGGCCTGATCCAGTCCCTGTGGAACTGGCTGCTTGAAACCCCAGGACAAAACCCTCCCACCCCGGGAAGCAGAAACAGCCAAGGAGGGAAGATGAGGGGTTTGGAGAAGCAGCCATACCCCATCCATCCTCAGAACAGGGAGCATCTGTGTGTCTGTGTAAAAGAAACAGACGGAGGGACAGACAGATGCAGGAGGTCTGCAGGGCACAAATCTGGGAGAGGCCCAGGACTGGGATGGGTGAGGAAGGTGAAAGATTTAAGGAGGTACCCACTGTCAGGGTCCTGCAGGTGCACGGTGAGTCCCTGGGAGGGAGTGCCTCCTTAAATTCTGCATCCTCCTTGCCTCACTTGCCTCACCCTAGCCCCAGCCCTGGAGAGCAGAGGTGGCGGCTAGGACCATACCTCCGAAGGTAGGATGAGAGAGGTTGTGAATGTTTATTCCAGGACGCCTTCCCTGGTTGGCCAGCAGAGAGAAGACGTGTACACTCTACCACCCCGAGCGTTCCCTGGGCTGGACGTCATTTATGATGGTTCGTGTGTACTGACTGATTACTTACTGTGACCACCCGGCCAGGTAGGTACTAATATTAACATTCCTTTTTACACACGAGGAGGCAAAAGCACACAGAAGTTAAGTAATTTGCCCAAGGTCACACAGCTAGGGAGAGGCGAGGGGGATGTGAACTCAGGGTCCATGGCTGGGTCCATGGCTCCACTCTACAGCTGCTGGTGGCAAGGCAGGAGAAAGGAGATGGTAGAAATCCTGGCTGTGGGAACTTGGGTTGTCCTCTGACCTTTCTTTTAAGAGCCCCTATCTTTTTTTGGGGGGCAGTATCACGAGGCACGTGGGATCTTAGTTCCCATACCAGGGATAGAACCTGCACCCCCTGCAGCGGAAGCACAGAGCCTTAACCACTGGACCGCCAGGGAAGTGGAAGTCCCTCCTCTGACCTTTCTGAGCCTCAACTTCCCCATCTCGAGATGTGGCTCCCTAGACATGCCTTCCTACCTCTGAGGCCTGTCCTAGGGACCCACGGAGGAAAGAGTGCACATCTGCACAATTTCACCGGAGGGCAGAGTGCTGTGGAGGCTCCGCTGCGTCTCCCTAGCATCTCCTTAGGGACGCGGGTGTCCACCTTGGACCTGTGATTGTGACTGTTCTGAAGGCTCTTGGGCTCGTGCACATCTTTTCAGGGAAACAGAAGCCGTGCTTCCTTCTCTATCTGCACTCTGGCCCCCTACTCCCCAGGTGTCCGGAGCCCTAAGCTAGTCACCGACTAGACTGGGGCCAGAATCCACGGCTTCTCCCTCGCGTCCTCCCAAGGGTCGTGCCCTGGCACACAAAGAACCCGGAAGCTAGATGTAAGCATTTTTCATCTGCTCATCCCTGCTGAGAGCAGAGAAAAGAGGTGACGGGTCAAGGCCACCTGGTGGCGTGAGATGGCCTTCAGCCTAGGTGGGGGCCGCATCTACTCACAGGGCTGTTTGGACACGAATTCTTACAGTCCAGGGGTGTCCCTCTGATTCTCTTTGACCCCTGGCCCCAGCAGCAACTGGCCTCCCCGCAGCTGGACCCCATTTTGATGTCTCTCTTCTCGCCCTCAGGCAGCAGTGTGGGGAGGTGTGGGCTCAGGTCATGGCTTCGGCTTCTGCCTCTGGTGCTTCCTAACTGTGACTCTGGCTAGTCCCCTCAGCCACACCGAGCCTCAGTTTTCTCATCTGTAAATGGGGATGGGGGCTTCCACTCTGCAGGCCGGGATGAGGTGGGGATGGGGGAAGGGGAGCGAGTTTCCCTTCTCTCCCACTGTGGCCACCAGGGCTGGGCGAAACCTCCATCTGTTAAGATGAGTGCTTTTCTCAGCTGTCAGACAGAAGTTTCTAAGGCTCCTCTAACTCTTTTGCTTTAGGGCCCAAAGGGCTGCACAGGGCGCTCTCTGCTTGCTGGGGCTCTGGAGGACACAGCTTCAGGCTTGCAAAGCGGCCCAGGGCAGATGAGGCTGGGGTCTCGGCACCGGCCCCTGGGTACCAGCTCAGGGAGCTGCACCTGGTGGTCAGGAAGGGCTGAACCTGGGTCTCCCCACACCGCCACTTTGGCCCCTTCGAGGTGCCCTGTGCTCTCTGCCAGGGGCCTGTAACCACATCTGCACAGCTCAGCAGCAGCAACACCATGTAGCCTGGTGGCCACATGGTGACAACCATGGTTGTAACTGTGTCCAGAAGGTGCCTGGAGCCCAGGGTGACAGGTAGCTCTGAGCAGCAGGGCAGGGATGCCCCTGTGAGAGGTGGTGGAGGGGAAGGGGCCGGGCTGGCCGATGGCCCAGGGGACAGTGGCAGCTCCCTGCTCTGCATATGGCCAGGACAACTTTTGCTGGAAGCCATTCCATGCTGTGGCCTGTTTCTTCCTTCTTTAAAATGATAATATAGGATATTCATTGTAGCATTTACTCTCACTGAATCAAAGTGTGTTATCTGTAGGCATTGGCTAGGTGCATTGGTGGATACGGGCTCAAGGAAGGGCAAAGCCTAGGGGGAGGTAGTACTAGATGCACATTACAGATGAGGAAACTGAGCTGGGTGAGGCTCAGAGAGGGTCAGTCACTTCCCTGGGGTCACACAGCGACTGAGGGCAGGGTTAGGATTCGAATGTGGTCCGTCCAACACGAAAGCCTAACCTCGTCATCAACCGTGCTGCCAGTCATGGTGATGGGCACCCCACAGCCTGCCAACACTGACTGGATCTCAGCACTGCAGAGTCCCAGGCTCCCTCATGGGTTTGGGCCAGGCCCCCTGCGTGTCACCGCTATCTGGGGTCATTCCGGCCAGCATCACCTGGAGTGGTCCAGGACCCTCAGGACCCAGAGAGCCCATAGTGTGTGTGTGTGTGTGTGTGTGTGTGTGTGTGTGTACATGGTGGGGGGGACCCCCACCTCGAGGGTCTGTGACTGGGCAGACAGTTAGGGTGTTGGCTAGCTCGAGTCTCTGCCATCTGCTTTTCACCCCCAGGTCGGTCTGAACCCTTCTCTGCCACGTGCAGGGAATACCAGGGACACCTGAGTCCTTCACAAAGGCCTCTGCCCTCCATCAGTGCACGGGCTCGCTTGCTCTGCACATGGGCCTGCTCACAACCCATCCCTCTGCTTGGGGGCAGGAGGGTACCTTTGGGTCTGGGGACAGGATCCATACACATGTAGGCCCGGTTTCAAGGGAGCAGCCTCATGTGAAAAGGAAGATGCCTATGGTGGGAGAGGGGTCAGGGGGCTGAGTCCTGGGTCCTGGATCCCTACCACAGCCAAGGAAAGAAACATCTCAGCCACACAGACACTGCTTCTCTCCCTTTCTCTTTCTGATCGGCGGAGCCAGCCCAGGGGAGATTCATGTCATCTCTGCGGCTTTCAACTCCAGAAAGTTCTATTGTCTCCTGTGAGCGAAGGCTTTGGAACAGACACTTGCCTGCTTCCCCCGACAGCCTGGACTGACTGGTGTCCTGAAAGGTATTTTCAGCTGCACACACACACACGTTCTCACGTGCACACAAGTGAACAAAGACGCCGACCAATCCAGACACACACATTTGCACAAACACATGCCTGAACCCACACCCACCCTGGAGTGCACACAGACACACGCATGAGCAGTCTCTCTGCAGGCTGACCCACGGCTACCCCTGCACTGCTGGACTCTGGGCACCGGCTAAATGAAGCTCTGTGGGAGCCCTCCAGCTGGCTGCCAGTGGCCCTGATCCATCATTTTAATTCGGGGCTTTTCCACTCCTCTGAGTAAGCTGAGTTGCCTTTAGTGCTGATTTATGGGACAATCAGTCCTCCACTTCTGATTGCAGTTGTTTTCCATAATTATTATAAACACTCTTTGCCCTCACTTGAGGTTTTCTTCTCGATTTCTCTCCCTCACTTCTCTCCAAGTAGCAAGCTCTCTCTTGTGCTAAATCTGAGTCAAGCCCCAGTGGGCCCCAGATGAGAGAGTGTCCTTTTTTTTAAAAAAAGCTTCAGGGCTCATTAAGGCGTTCCACACTCCCGTGGCCCACGGTGCAACCTTGGACCTCTCCCCCTAAAAATCCCAGAATGAAACAGCCCATAATGAGGCTCATTTCTGCTCATTTCTAAGGCAGCTATCTTAGAATGGGGGGCAGGTCTGGGAAGGGGATACTGAGTCACAGGGGGAGGGGGTGGATTGGTGCGCTGGTCCCTGAGATGCCCTTGCGTTCTTCTGAGGCTTCCCTCTTGTCCTCCATCTGAGGGAGCCCTTTGGGGCTTGGTGGCAGTGGAGGAAGTCTGTTACCCCAAAGGCTCGGCGAGGGTCTATTACCTTACCCTCTGCTTGCCTGGTCCTTTCAGGAACCCTGACTCATCAGGTCCCCTCTCCCTCTTAGAGCTATGGTACCCACACCAGCCATCTCCCAACGCCTCCTGAGACCGTGGAGACCCCCAAGCTGTTACTGCTCCAGGGCTGAGCAAGCTGGAGGATGGAAAAGTTAAGGTCATGGGGGGGCCCTGGGGAATCTGCTAAGAAGAGCCCGGGAAGTCTGCCATTACGAAGATCCCCCAAGTTGGCGGCCAAACCCAGAGGAGTCCCTTGAAGCAGGTGACAGGGCCTCCTTTTCAAAGCAGAAGCAGCTGGTCCCATCTAGAGAGTGCTGAACTCATAGCCAGCAGATGTGTGTCACGTGTCAGCGGTGTGGCCTTGAGAGCTCTTGCCACCTCTCTGGGACTTGGTTCCCAGATGGCGGGAAGGGCCACCATTAGCACCCAGTGAGCGTGGAAAGCCACAGCCGGGACTTGGCTCTGCCCAGCGTGTGGCCGATGGGTGACGACTCTGCAGATCCTCTCCCGCTTCACGCCCTCCCCGCACCCGCCCCAAGTCCGCGTTGTACTCACAGGCCACCTGGACCTCGGTTTGCCGCTGCAGCAGAGCGCCCATCCGGTTACGCACGATGCAGCGGTAGAAGCCGGCGTGGGTGCGGTCCAGGCTGGTGATCATGTACCTGGGGGCAGACGAGACAGCCAGTGAGCAAGTCCGGCAGCTCCAGGGATGCAGAGGTCAAACCAGGGTCAGAGGGCAGAGATCGCCACATCACCCTCTTCCATAATGAAAGGTGCCAGGGTGCCCTTGGCTCTACCATGGGGGTCACAGAAGGGTCCTTATTAATAAGAGGTCTCTCCCAAAGGCTTTTGCTCAGCTGCCCAGGAAGGAGCCTGCACTTTCCCAAGGACGGGAGATGCTGTGCCTGAGCCTTTGACTGTGGCCGTGACCAGGCCTCCCAGGACTGTTTTGGGTCTGTCGGAGGCTACTGTCCTCCCCTGCCTGTGACCTGCATGACTGAGAAAGGTGGGGTCATTTTCTTTAGCCTGGACCAGGGATATGCTATAAATGTTAACTTAAATGGATGCTTTAAAGCAGAAACTAGCACACCATTGTAAAGCAATTATACGCCAATAAAGATGTTAAAATAAGTAAATAAGTCAATAAATAAATGGAGGCAGGGAAATTTACATGTTCCCAAACGCTTTGCATCCTTCCATGCTTAGGGTTGCAGACAGCTCCACTGAAGCTCTGTGAAGGGAGGGGCAAAGCCGTCTGGGTAGGGCAGGTTGGCTTTCTGTCCGTGTGGGCCCTGGGGCCAGAATGCGTGAATCCAAGGAGGCTCTAGGGTGTATCCTGCTTCGGGAGCACGTCACCGGCCCGAGTGCTGCAGGGTCTGGTGTTGGGGGGAGGGTGGAGGGAGAGCAGGTGTGCGGGGCGCTAACCTGGCTGGGAGGAAAGGAGGAGGCCAGGCAGGTCAGTGCAAGGAACTTCTGGCAGCGAGACACGGCAGATGACGGGTGCTCTCTGGTATGGAGGGGGCTAGTTCCCCTAGCACCCATCTCGTGATCACCTTTCTGATCCTTGGGCAATGAATGGCCCGGCAGGGGCCTCTGAGGATCCAGGGGCTTGTGCCTAGGAGACCTCCCCTGCCCTTGGGTGTCCTAGGTTTTGCCAGCTGACTTGGTGAACAAGCTTACTGCCACCTGCTCCCAGGCTATGCCAACCCTGGGACAGAGCAACCTCATTTGTAGGATTTGCCACGTTTTCTTTTACGTGAGTTCTAGACAGTGTCCGTCAGCATCTCAGAATGATGAAACAGCTACCGCTTTCTGAGCGCCGCCTATGCTTCAGACGCTGTATTCAGTACTTTTCATTCATTTCATTTCTTTTTTTTTTGGCTGCGCCACGTGGCTTGTGGGATCTCAGTTCTCTGACCAGGGATCGAACCTGGGCCCCTGGCAGTGAAAGCGCTGAGTCTTAACCACTGCACCACCAGGGAATTTCCTTCATTCATTTCTTTATTTCACACAGCAGTTCCCAGACTACTGGATATCATGGACCAGTAACACTTAAAAAAATGGGGCCAGACATAAGATTGTCTTACTTACGGCCAAGTAAGACCATTAAGACCAATCGACCAAAAAGCAAACTGGGAAACAATCAAGCAACCAATAAAACTAAAAAAAGATACAGGCATGGAGAGAAAAAGGAACAGAAATGGTCAGTGTTTTATCTAAAAAGGACATTTTTGAGATCACAAAAAAAGAAATGTAACCTCAGCATCAAAGCAATTTTAACACGTTTTAAACTGAAATTTTATGCCGCGTCCACGACACTAGCTTCCCTTTTCTCATTTGATGTGGACAGGTGCAAAATGTCGTGGGTCTGAATTTGAGAGTCTTTCGCCTAATCTCCCTGCTAATGCCATGGAGGCAATACTTTTATTAGCTCCCCCTCCGCATTTTAGAGGTGAGGAAATTGAGGTTCAGAAATATCACATCATTGGCCTGTGATCTCACAGGCAGTAAGAGGCAGGGCCAGGGGCCCAAAGAACCTTTCGGGCTCCAAGGCCAGCTGCTAACCTGTTCAACACGGACATCCTACCCCAAAGGGCCCCACCTTCCATCCTGGGGCTGCACGAGCCCCAGACTCACGGGTGGCTGTGTGCCAAGCCTGCTCTGGCTCTGCATTAATATCCAGAACCTTCTGGCTGTCCAAGTCTCTTATCTCTGCCACCGGCTGCAGCTCTTATCTGTCCTTCGTTACTATGCACAGCGTGATGACGGGGAGATAGCGGGTCCCCAGGCTCTGGCAAATTTCCTGTTCTCCCTCTATTCCGTCCTCAAGCCCATCACAGGCTCTCTTGCCTCTGCCCCATCACTCCCTGGGGGAGGGGGGGGACAGCTTTGGGTAAACTGTTTGGGTCTTAAAAGTGATGGGGTGACCCAAGAGGAAGATGGAAGGAGAGATTGGCTGGAAAAGCTCTCTATCTTTGAAAATGGAATCAGATATTATTAAAAAGCATCAGGGAGAGGAAAATGAACAGCAATGGCCAAACAAAAAAGATGCTCGGCCTCTGTCACAGTGAAAGAAAGTCCAATCAAAAACAAGACAATATTCACATATCAGATTGCCAAAAATTTTCTTGTATGATTACACCCATGGCAAGAGTGAGAGGGTAGGGAGGCTGACCTCAGATCGGCTGATGAAAGTGTAAATTGGTCCAGCCTTTGGGGCAGAATCGATCAAAGTAAGACTATTCCAGTCTTTTGACCCAGAGGCTGTACTCCAGGGAGCTGGTCTTTCAGATGTACTTGCAAAAATGTGACAAAAGGGCTTCCCTGGTGGTTCAGTGGTCGAGAGTCCACCTGCCGATGCAGGGGACGTGGGTTCGTGCCCCGGTCCGGGAAGATCCCACATGCCGCGGAGCGGCTGGGCCCGTGAGCCATGGCCGCTGAGCCTGCGCGTCCGGAGCCTGTGCTCCGCAACGGGAGGGGCCACAACAGCGAGAGGACCGCGTACCGCAAAAAAAAAAAAAAAGTGACAAAAAGCAGGTATGAGGATGTTCACTGTGGCTTTGCTGGTAATGACAGAGACAAACGAACAAAAACCAGAAGCAGCCATCAAAACTGTTCTGTCTCATCCGTCAAAAATGGACTTGAATCGACTAATGACGCTGTAGCCACAGAATGAACAAAGAACACCTGTATGGGATGAGACAGTCTCCAAGATGCACAAAGCATGGAAAGGAAGTCGAAGCTGGAGACGGCGATGTTTATGGAAATTAAAAACACGAGAAATAAGCCAAATAGTATCACAGCCGAGTGTCAGGGACACGAGAGATACTGTATTCTTATCACTTGATAAGTTGTCGTTTATTGATACAGGCTACCAAGCCCTCAGTCTAATGTTTAGGATCATGCAAATCGACCCAATAAAAAGAATTTTGAGTTTGTGAGCCAAAAAAAAAAAAAAAAAAAAGTCAAAGAACAGTGTAAGTGTTGTGATACCACGCAGGTAAACTGGAATAGTACATATTTGTATATATCTGCACATGCATAACCCTATATACCCTCTAGCATGGACATAAAATGTTTTCGGGATGGATACTCCAAAACATGTGATCTGCTTTTTGGGAGAGGTATTAGGAACGCAGAAGGAGGGAAACGTCTACTTTTCGATTTTATGTCTTTCTACGCCATCAGAATGTTCTTTATCGTATGCATATGTTGTTTTTATTTTAAAAATAAAATTTAAAAATGCACTTTGAGCATATAGTGTCAGGATATGTTATAAAAAAGACACCAGGGACTCGCTGGATCTGGGTCTGTTTGCTGATGTCAGTGATGCGTGGTGAAACTTCAACTTTAATAAAAGTTGATTTCTGCAGAAAGTTCCAGATCATTTGCTTCAGCCAGGAAGCCCCAGGCCCCACCTGGGGCCCCGAGGAAGGCCAGCTGGGTGCAGGTCTGCCCCACCCTGAGGTCAGTAGAGGAGGCCTGGCTCTGGGCCTCCCCTCGGCCCCCACTGTGGGGAGGTGGGCATCCTTGTCTGAGCATCCTTGGCCGGGCAGAGAGCAGGGTGCAGCCCCCCTCCCTGGGCTGTCTCTGGCATTCCCCTCCCTGCCTGGGAGCACTATTTTTGGCTTGTAGGCAACTGTTATATCATCTCACACCAGTCAGAATGGCCATCATCAAAAAATCTAGAAACAATAAATGCTGGAGAGGGTGTGGAGAAAAGGGAACCCTCTTGCACTGCTGGTGGGAATGTGAATTGGTTCAGCCACTATGGAGAACAGTATGGAGGTGCCTTAAAAAACTACAAACAGAACTACCATATGACCCAGCAATCCCAATACTGGGCATATACCCTGAGAAATACAAAAGTCAAAAAGAGTTACGTACCACAATGTTCATTGCAGCTCTATTAACGATAGCGCGGAGATGGAAACAACCTAAGTGCCCATCATCGGATGAATGGATAAAGATGTGGCACATATATACAATGGAATGTTACTCAGCCATAAAAAGAAACGAAATTGAGCTATTTGTAATGAGGTGGATAGACCTAGAGTCTGTCATACAGAGCGAAGTAAGTCAGAAAGAAAAAGACAAATACTGTATGCTAACACATATATATGGAATTTAAGAAAAAAAATGTCATGAAGAACCTAGGGGTAAGACAGGAATAAAGACACAGACCTACTGGAGAACAGACTTGAGGATACGGGGAGGGGGAAGGGTGAGCTGTGACAAAGCGAGAGAGTGGCATGGACATATATACACTACCAAACGTAAGGTGGATAGCTAGTGGGAAGCAGCCACATAGCACAGGGAGATCAGCTCGGTGCTTTGTGACCGCCTGGAGGGGTGGGATAGGGAGGGTGGGAGGGAGGGAGACGCAAGAGGGAAGAGATATGAGAACATATGTATATGTATAACTGATTCACTTTGTTATAAAGCAGAAACTAACACACCATTGTAAAGCAATTATACCCCAATAAAGATGTTAAAAATAAAATAAAATAAAATAAAGTAACCCTTCTGCCCACTGCCTTTCCTACCAGGGAAACCCGCTTCGCTCCACCCAGATCGCCTCGCAGGCAGGTGGAAGAGGCAGCTGGCCAGCATCTCAGTTTGCAAATCCAGGGCAGCCAGCGCTGTGAGCATGCAAGCATCTGAGATAATGACAGTGACAGCTCAGTATCCCCCCCACAGTGCTCCCTCCTGGGCCCTCAGGACGCACTTAGCCTACAGCTCTATCTGTCCCACCCACCTGTGGCTACTGGCCTGGCAGGAAACTGGATGAGCCCAGCCCTGTCCAGGTCCCTTCCGGAGGCAGGGGGATGGCTGAAATGCCCTGTGCAGGAGGGTGCACTTGTGATCGCCCGAGACAGAGCCTGGTACTGGAGAGCGTGCTGAGGCTTCTGATGTAGGGAAAATTAAGCTTGATTTTCGCTTCTGCACTTTCTTAGGAGTGTGGCCTGGTCAAGTTATAGAACCTTACAAGCTTCATTCTTCTCATCTGTAAAATGGGGACAATAATGGCCACCGTTTTTAAAAATTGAAGTATAGTGGATATACAATATTATATAAATGACAGGTGTACAATATAGTGATTCACAATTTTTTAATTTTTTTTGGTACGCGGGCCTCTCACTGCTGTGGCCTCTCCTGTTGCAGAGCATGGGCTCCGGACGTGCAGGCTCAGAGGCCATGGCTCACGGGCCCAGCCGCTCCGCGGCATGTGGGATCTTCCCGGACCAGGGCACGAACCCGTGTCCCCTGCATCGGCAGGTGGACTCTCAACCACTGTGCCACCAGGGAAGCCCGTGATTCACAATTTTTAAAGGTTATACTCCATGTACAGTTATTATAAAATATTGGCTATATGCCCCATGTTGTACAATATATCCTTGTAGCTTATTTCTCACCTAATAGTTTGTACCTCTCGCTTCTCTACCCCTATACTGACCCTGCCCCCCTTCCCTCTCCCACGGGCAACTGTTTTCTATAGCTGTGAGTCTGTTTCTTTTTTATTATATTCACTAGTTTTGTTATATTCACTATTTTTTAGATTCCACATATAAGTGATGTCGCACGGTATTTGTCTTTCTCTGACTTTACTTAGCATAATGTGCTCCAAGTCCATCCATGTTGCTGCAAATGGCAAAATTCCACTCTTTTTTATGGCTGAGTAGTATTCCATTGTGTATATATGTGTATATATATATATATATACACACCACATCTTCTTTATCCATTCATCTATTGACGGACACTTAGGTTGTTTCTATAATGGATGTCCGGGCTGTAAGTCCTGGACTTAAGTCCTGGCACACGGCAGGTGCTGCACAAATGCTTGTCACATGAGGGAGCAAATATATGAGCAAATATATGGCGGGGAGTGGAAGGTAGTGGGGTGAGGTCGGGAGGATCAGAGAGGAAGATGAAGGGGGCGAGCAGGACCCTGTTCCCACCCGCGTGAGGATCCGGTAAGGGCTCCATACCAAGCAACAGGGGACCACAGATTCCCTGGCAAATTCTTCGGCTTCCCCGTGGGCATGTCCCAGCCACCCACGAAGGATCTGCCACACCCGTCGGTTTCCTCATCCTTCTTCCTGGGCTGCCCCCTTGGCCTCTTGGTCCCAGGGAAACTCTCTTCACCAGCCTGACCGCCTAACCTCTCCGTCACCTGTTTGTACCCTCGTCCTGGCTGACCTGCCATCTCGTCCTCCATCCAATGAAGAACAGGAGCAGGGGTGTGGCTCCAGGAGATGGGAACACCTGGATTCACCTGCCTCTAGGTCCCCCGCAAAGGACCACTGATTTACTGATTTATTATAGGAAAGATATTCCTGGAACTCAAAATTCAAAGAATAAAAGAAGAAGTACACAGTACACATCTCTTCCATCCCTGTCCCACAGCTACCTGGTCATTCCCAGCTCCCAACACACACACACACACACACACACACACACACACACACACACGGAGGAAACCACTGTTAGTTTCTTATCTTTTCAGAATTCTTAGGCGAACGCAAGCAAGTGTAAATTCATAAGGTGAAGAACCTCCTGGATGGAAGACGCTTGGCTTTCCCCCAGTCAGAGGGCGCAGGTGGTGGAGAGAGAGCCTTGGGGGCCAGGGTAGAAAGAAAGGGAGACACACAAGAACCCACACTGTCTGCTTTGCTCATCACAGGGGCCCTGATTTAACCTGCGGGACCCCGGTGGCACAGTCCCCTCCTCCGAGATGAAGGGCTGGGCTCACGGTGGGGGGCGCATGACAACAATGCCGGGAGGAGCCGGGACAGATAACTGGAGTTTTAGAGACACAAGACACACAGGGGAGAAAATAACTGCCTAATAAACGTGGCGTCTTCAGCGTACGAGGAAACGCACAACGCCCTTTTTGGTTTGAGTCCTTGAGTGTCACAGTTGATATTTAAAATGATTCTCGCTCACATTAAATAAGATATTTCAATTCCACAGAGCTGTCAGGAGCTGATGTGGGCACCAGAACTCACAGGCACACTCTCCTCGTGTTGTCCTCGTTAATGAGTCAGACGCCAGAGATGGACGTGCAAGGCTCACGGTGGGAGGGGAGCTGAGGGGGAAGGGTGCATGTGCACACGTGGGTACTCCCACCCCTGTGCACGCACATGCACATATTCATGCACATATGTATGTGCACGCATACACGTGCAACCCATACCCACAAACTTACACACACGTGCGTACTCATCACACCAATGCACTCATGTACACTCACGCACACGTACACACTCATCCGCGTGCACGCACACTCATGCAAGGCACACACTTGGGTATGCACACGCACACGTGTACACTCCTACAAGCCATGCATGTGCACTCCTGCACACACGTGTGCACACACCAACCCACACGAACACACACTCATTCACTCCTGCAAACACAGTCACACCTGTGCACAAGGGCAACACGCCCAGGTGAACACACGTCCCTGGCCGTGCCCATCCGAGGTCACCCAGGTGCACCCAGCCCAGTTCCAGGCCCCTCCCCACTCCTGCCCTCACATGGAGGCCACAGGCCACAGACACTCATTTAGATGCACCCAGGAGAGCGACAGCCACTGCCAGGCAGGTACCCTCCCACCCAAGCCTCACCTTCTAGGGTCTAGGTGGCCCTCAGGACACAGATTTCTGAAACAGTGGCCCCCTGGCTTGTCCTAGGGCTTTTCTCTCCAAAGGCCCTGCATGGGGGAGGGGCAGCACTGAGGTCTGGGGGGAACAGAGCTTCTGCAACCAGGCCCCCTACCTGGGCTCTATGGCTGAGGCATGAGCCCTCTGCCACCCGCCCACCGGGCCTCTGCTCCTCAGTGACCTGTGCTCGGGGAGGGCGGGCAGCAGGGACCGCCCACAAGCACTGCTGTAGGTGTCCCCGCGGACGGCTGGGCAGCTGAGTGCAGGGGGCCCCGGCCTCCTCCCCTCTTCCCACGGGCTTTCAGGCAATGGCGAGGCACCAACTCCAGGACGTGTTTGTGCCCGTGTGTGTGTCTTCAGATGCGCCTCTGCCTACATCAGGGGTACAGCTGCCCCACGAACAGGCCACCGAGGTGCTGGCAGCCTGGACGTGCACGCCATCCTGTGGATTTGCTCTTGCAGAGGTTCTTCAGGAAAGAAGACAAAACTCTGTACAGGGTGATTTAAA